>NC_142410.1:10054121-10316621 GCF_059441095.1 Idiotropiscis lumnitzeri
TTGCCCTCCTACAATTTGCCTGGATCGTAATCGGGTGTCTGAAGGGAACGCTTGGAGACCTTGCCAAATATAAACGCATCGTCTTCCTCAATCATCTTCATCATCATCATCATACGGTCTCTCGACTTTCTTTCTCCTCGGCAGAAAGTGCGCGTTGATTAAAAACCGGGATGAGCTCGGCGGATTCTGACAACTTCAGCGTATGTGGGGCAGATGTCATAAATATTACAGCAAATACGAAAGCTGTAATCGACAAAGAAAAATCTTGCCGTCAGAGGCGTCAGCCCCCCAAGGAATGTTTTACGCATTCACTGCCAGCCTAAAAAAAAATGAATAATTTTTTTGACGTATTTATCCGTCAATGGTAGCGAACAAGTTGATTGTCAAAATTCATGCGAGCAAAATGTGTTCTCTCTCCCCTTCGCATGACTCAAGAAGTAGCTCTCGGTTTTCAAATAGGTTTGTGACCCCCGGTCGAGTGGACCGCGACGTTATTAATGTCGACGAGCCGCTGCTGAGATGAACTTGTGCTGCTCGGCGGACTTTCTTATTCACAGCAGCAGAGGCGGATCAATTGGAATCCGAGGCCAATGGCCGACTGAACGTCGACCATCAGTCTTGTCAACTATGAACCGAGCTGGAGGCTGTTTCCGGAGTCGCTTTTGATCTGCGTCGGAGATGAGCAACATCGCAATGAATAACCCAAATGTGGACACTCCTGATTGGTTAGCATCTGAACGTCATGAGTGTTTGGAGTTTGCGACAATGGGGGAGGCGTGAGTGAAAACCGCGACGGCCTGAGTTCGTTGTAATCCCGCGATGACCCACGAGTTGCACGTCATTCGGCGTCGCATCTGCCCGCCCCCCCGACCGCACAATGAGAGCAACGGCTTGCGGAAATAATGTTGCATGAAAGCCGCGGCTGGCGCTTCAACATGCCCGACTGTGTGCTGCGCGATACAGCTGGGATTACAACATCTGTTGTTGTGAGGAGGGAGGGCAAAAAAAAAAAAAAAAAGGGGGGGGGGGTATATATCGCACTGCTTTTCCCTCGCCAGTCGCGTTCTCCTCGTTGCAGAGACCCCGGGCAACTCGCGCTGGCCAGACGGATGCTGCGTTTGTGTGCAGCCACGGCTCAGCCAAGCACATTAATCCAGGCAATAGTCGTCTGCTTTTGCTCATTACTCCCATCGAGGCCTCGCCAAAAAAAAACGAGCACCTCTCCCTTTTGCGGCGTTCGCCTCGTTCCCTCAGCCAAGTGCGAGGGCCGTTCTATCGATCGCCGTTTGTTCGTTAGCAGGATGACACACGCAACCAATTGGTTGAAACTTAAGAGCCGGGCAGGAACTCATTACGTTGGTGTAAATCTGAACGGATTCTATAGGAAGAAATGCAATTGGTCGTCCCAGCAGGCTGTTGCTAACCTCATTAGCCATGAAATACGAATTAGTCTGTCCCAGCACAATCTTTACACTTTTCCCCGAGTCGTATATTTTCTCTTGTTGCGGTTCACAAGTCCAGAACAGAGCAAGAGTCTGTCTCATGTTTTCCTCCGTGAACCAAGATGTAGCCTGTTAGCTAGCGCGGAGATGGAAAACAAAAGATATGTTAGCTGTGACACATTAGCCTTTTTTTTCTCCATTTGTGTCATGATTTAAACAATTTGGCCATGTTGTTTTTCAATTTTAGCCACGAAATATATTTTTTTGGATAGGTGAAGTTGTGTCATTTGTCAGGTAGCATGATATAGCTTGCTAGCTAGCAAATAAGACAAAATAACTGAGCTCTGATCTTTCCACTTTTGTTACAGAAATTTATTTGATGTTTTTACGGATCTAAATTAACCGCTTTTACCATAGAATAAAAAAAAAAATGGTCTAGTCTTGTTTGGACATCTTGTGTGACCCGCAAAGTAGCCTGCTAACTTCTCACCAAAACAAAATTCACAGAGAAATGGGATGCGGCCATTTTTTTTTTTTTTGTTCACATTTGAGTCACCTTAAAGTGTTTCTCTTCCGATAAGATCGCAACACTTGCACGTTAAATTTTACAAAGTGACACTTTTTTGACTTATGCTGTGTTGCAGGTGTTAGCTAGCTGTTAGCAGCCGTTAGCTTCTTCTGCGTAGCTTCACCGCAAAGGCTGATCATTGCCATGTGCTCCCTTTATATTCTTGAAAAAAAAAAAAAACACCAAACTTGGCGGCGGTAAGCGAAATTCTACTTCCTGCCTTTAATGAGAGACTGCAGATGAAAGTCAGGCTGTCTTCCTGTCCTGCACCTTTCAAACGGCATCTTTCAAAAGAAGCCCCAACTCTCTGAGGACCACCGAATAAAACGCGTTATGAAAATCCATAAAAAAAAGGGGGGGGGACATTTTGATGTGGATTCCTGCTTTTGTTGTGCATCTCTTGTCAGATCTCGTGTTTACCATTGTGCTTGTGTTCTCCCAAACGTAGTTTTGGCACAGATTCCGCGTTCTCTTGCCCCGCCTCGGCTAAGACCACGTCGGGGGAGAGGAAAGAACGTGGCTGAAAAGCAAACATTTCCCGCAGCGCCTCGCTGTGTTTGTCATCTCGTTAGCGTGTCATTTGGCGAAATGGCGACTTGCGAGAAAAAAAAAAAAAAGCATCGATTCAGTTCAGTTCAGTTCAGCGGCTGCTCCTGAGCGGGACCGCGGGGCCTTTGGAGGTTTTCGTGTCGTGTTGATCGGGGAAATCGAAGGTAATAACGGGGGTGTGTAAAGAGCATCTGATGCGTATGTGATTTAGATTAAGTTGGGCTCGGCAGTTCCTTTAACGATCCCGAAGGAAATCCGACTAAATTGTGGTCGTCGCGCTGAAACATCAACACATGCAATTAGTGTTACTTACGTGGGTTGCCGTGGAAACAGGCTTGATCCCGAAAAGCGGGTTCGCGGTGGTTGTTGACTTTTTAAAGGCACCCCCCTACTGTCGCCAATTGATAGTTGGCATCCCTCTAATAGATGCTCATCGGGTGCACAAAATAAATGCCTCCCTTAAATTGGAAGTTAACCAAAACAGCAGCACCAACCCGGGCACATAAACTTGCCGCGAAATCATTCGAAAGGCTTACTCCTGGAATGACGCGAACGAGAGAGATGACTTGGCTCGTTTAAATGAGGCCGATGGCTATCGAATGGCTTTCGAAGGCAAGGTCCGGCCTGGTGAGTGACGTGGGTGCCGAACGATACCTTCCCCCAATGAAGTTGGAAGCTCGCGCTTGTGTTTTTGGACCGCCTCACAAATGCATTGTGAGGATTTTTACGATTAAAATGAGTGATGGCGCCGAGGTGAGGTTTCACTTGAGCTCGTCCCAACTTTACGGCCCCGCAGACCTTCACTGAGCAGATTTGTCATATATATATATTTTTTTTCGTACAACTTCCTTTAACGGACGCCCAGGCCAGATTTACGCACTCTTGAGGTCATTTTTTTTTTTTTTTTGGAAGGAGCTGGTCTGAAATGGGGAGATAGCAACCCGTCAACTAATTCACCTACCCTAACGCCGATTTGAGCTTATCCCGTTGTGCGTCCTATCAAATCACAAAGCACTCACCGAGCCGCGTTTGTGACCGTAAAGGATGGCGTTATTGGAGCAAACCGCACAAATGCACTTAGCAGTCGGAATACTAATGGCGAGTCGATAATTGCAGCTGCGTCTGCCATTTGAGTATGTGTGGGATGTTTGTTGTGTAGATTTAAAATGCATTTAAATTGATAGTCTTATTACGAATAACGTTTTAAAAAAAAAAATTAGTACCAAAGTCGCGATATACTGTTAGTCATTCAGGAATTATTTATTTATTTTATTTATTTATTTATTTTTTTAAAGAATGAGTAATGTCACAAGGAGCTGCTTTAGGCCACAACTGACGCTCAGATGCTCACACGCAACAATCGAACACAAAGATTCAGCAGTCGGTCACGAGGCCACACCACTTTAAGGCACGCATTCATCACGCGGATACTACAGTGTTGTACAAATTGTAATTGATCATTCGAGTGAAGTATCCTTTTTTTTTTTTTTTTTTTTTTGGACATTCGCAATTAGGCCAAACCACTTAAAGGCACGCATTCATCACGCAGATACTACAGTATTGTACGAACTGTAATTAATTATCACAGTGATGTCATTTAAAATTTTTTTTAGCATTCTATGATGTTTTTGGGGTTTTGACGTTCGTAAGATGAGCCAGTAGGCACGTGTCAATTTCAATTTCAGGACAAAATGGCTACCCCCCTGACGTGGAATATGCCGCTCCATTCTTATTTCACAATCATAAAATCAGATTTAGTCTAGTGGGGGCACTTTGAACAAGAAATTTGTGACTTCTGCATAAAAGCGTAACAACACTGCCAAATATATGCTAACTGTTAGCCCGTTTATGGCATTTTCCTTTGAATGTTCAGATTAAAATAGTGGAGGCTAAGTGTTTTGCTTTTTCTTCTGAAATACTCAACGCGCAAGTCTGTATTTTACATTTAGCTTGACAGTAACCTTGAGCCGAGAGTGGCCATAAACCCCTTGAAGCCTCTTTCTTGAAGATTATTTATTGCTAATTACGCCTGCCAAGATGCTGCTTGTTGAGAGTTCAGTCACCTGTCACAGAACAACGCTTGTAAATCTCAAATATGGAGGACAAAAAAAAAAAAATGAGCTGATCGACGGTTTGTGTCTCGAAAGACTGACGAGAGCGTCCGGGGGCATTTCGGGAAGTGCATGAGAAAAGAAACATGATGGACGCCTTTATTTCTGCTCCTTGGATGCTTTTATTCTTTTAAGGAGATTTAAGACACTTGTGAATTTTTGCAAGATGTCATTTTCCCACTTTCAGTTATTTTTGGTACATTGTCTCTCGCTCCTGAGCCAGTAGAGGGTTCAACCGCTTGTGGCTGATATTGAGGGGGGGCGAGAGGTGTGTGTGTGTGTGTGGGAGGGGGGGGGGATTTATAGCCCGGAGACACTCCCTCATGACTACATGGCCAAGTCTCTGTGATTACAGCCTAATCCTCCCCAGCATATCATGCGCAGCGCGGCGGCACATCGAGCGGATATCGGTGACGTCACGCGCAAGTAGTAGACGAAGTGGCGAGGGGGGGGAGCGAGGGGGCGGTCCTTGGCGGGACTTCCCTGTCAATTCTCGCTGTCCATCTTATTTTGCCTCCTCCAACCCCCCTTTTTAAAAAAAAATTTTTTTTTAACCTCTCTATCGCTGGTGCTTTATTCGGCCTGTCAGTCTCTTTGCCGCTCACGCTCGCGCATAGTGCGAGGGGATCAGCGGGGATTATCATTGGCAGTGAATGTCTGGAGAACACGGCAGATTTGTGCGTCACCGCCGTGGTTTTTTTTTAATTTATTTTGCGCCACCCTGCTCTCTGCTAATGGGGCAGCTGGAAGCACATCTGAGGTGCTGACTCATGGTCTTGCGTTCCGGGCTGTATGTTTGTGTTTCTATCGCGCTACTTTCCAACAAAAAAAAAATTGGTAAATTGTTTTCGGTGCAAAGTCAAAGAATAAACGCAAAATAAGACGGTACCCGGTTTCATTAGTTCAAGGTTTCGAGTGCTTAAGAAGGATGCCGATACCGGCCACCGATACTTTTTGGTTTTATTTATAATTCTGCTTTGAAAAAATTTTCTTTTTTTATTTTATTTTTTTTTTAATGACTATGATTTTACTTTCTTTCTTTCCCACTCAACAGCCTGACTTGTTGTATTGTGCGTCTCTATTTTGCTGCATTACGCTGAGTCACGGTACACCAACACATCTGCCCCTGGGATGTATTCTGATCGTGGATCTTCTAGTTCAACGCCACGTCCACCTTCGTCATTCGTCCGCTCCGTCACGTCCGCGCTGTTCCCGCTTCGGTCTGTGCTGAGGTCGCCTAGAGTTTGATGTGCATCTTTAAAAAAAAAATAATAATAATAATAATAAATAAATAAAATGCTGCAGGCTGCAATCAGGATCCCACGCGGAACATTGACTTCAAGGCCTCGCCGCCGCTAACCGACTGAAGGTCCCGCCGTGTAGCCTTTTAAAACGGGCTGCCGGCTTTTTCCGCGTATGCAAATGAGCTTTGGCTTATTTTTATGTTTGGCGTCGCTTGGAAAAGATGTTGAAGGAAATGCAATTCTCAAAGTGCGCCGGCTTCCGTTGCAGCCCGTGGAGGAACGCTGAGTTTATTTAGTTGGACTCCACGTCAAAACAAACATCAATGGGGACAATCATGGATTTTGAAAATGACATTTTGAAATTCCGCCCTCATGGTTCAAGTCTTTCCCCCAGATGACGCTCGTGCAGAAGTGGCAATAAACGCTTGTCATGTTTATTTGGCATCAAAAGTGCGCGCTCGCCGTCGGATTGGGAGCTCTCGCAGTGTTTCTGACAGGCATCGCTCTGCCTCAGAAGCTCATATTCAACTTCAGCCCAATCACAAATGACGCCGACTTTGTATTTGTCTTCTTTTTAATCTTCCATTAGAGCTAGGAGCCAGACACTCGTGCCTTCTTGTCCGATATATATATATATATATATATATATATATATATATATATATATATATATATATATTCATCCCAAATCTATAATTTTTTGAGCAACTATATTTCTCAGATATCAAATTATTTGGATTTTCTACTCTTCGGGGGAAAAACTGAAAATATTTTAGTGTTGAATAACTCAATGCTTTAAAACCAACCGCCGCTGAGATATGGCGCTGTATGTAAATGAAAATAAAAAAATTATGCATTGAACGAATATTTAATCAAGACACTCAAAAAAGGGAAACTAAAAGAAACAATTTAGAGATTTGAAAAATAATATAATACCATCTACTTTAGATGCTCCACCTTTAGTGTTCTAGTTATGTTTACCTTGCATATCTGGAAAATATCATTTATTTTAAATATTAATTTTTATTTATATATTTTTTTTATATAAATAAATATTATATATATATGAAAAAGTATACAATAACATGTTTGCATTTATTCCAAGTCTGTAATTTTGCAATCTCCCCAAGTTCCTTGCTAAACATCCCATGGAAATATTTCTGGAAAAAAAAAAAAAAAAACCTACCCGAAAGTTCCCGTCGCTTCAAAGCACTTCGTCAGCATCCAATCGGACGCTCGATGCGTGGCAAAGCCTCCGGGGGTCCTATTAGCATGCTAGGTGGGGATTTCCCCCGCTCGCGCGAGCCGACGCCGAATGTAACGACAGCTGCCGTTTGAGTTGCCAAACAGCGTGTGAGGTAATGTCGCCGATCAGTGAACAAAGATTCCTCGAGTCCCTGAAGGATTTCATGGATGTCATATTTTGACAGTCGTCCTCATTTTATTTAGATCTTTGTCTCGTATTGCTTCTATAACTCCCAACTCAGCAAGTCATAATCCTGACGTACTGTAATTTGCCTTATGCAAAAAAAAAAAAAACGCAAAGGTACAATCGTGCAAAGCGGAAATGAATTTTCATGAGAATGCATCCTCAAAAAATGGTTATTTGCCAGAGCGCCGCGGACGGTTCACCAAATTGTCCGTCTCTGAAGTCAACAAAGCGAACATGCCCCTCGAAGACGGACAGCGAGCTATCGACTGAACCTCTTGATAGGAAACACTTGCATCACACGCGCCATTGTGCGGGTAAATCATTACGGAAGGTTCAAAGCCAACTTTGTTCTTGCCGGAATTCATCATTTAAGCGGACGTTAGAAATCTGCGGTCGAGGGAGGGAGGGGGGCGGATTGCGCGGGTGGCTTGGTTAGTCCGCCACCCGATTATTTTTTTGGACTATGTTTCTTCGCGGACGAAAAGAATTTGAAATTGTTTTGAGGAAGACTGCAAGTCCTGCCGCATATTTGACCGCGCGAGCCGCATGTATTATTTATTCCATCGGACTCGTCTGCATCCATCAAGCAGCCCGCCGCTTGCAAAGGCTTTTAAACGAAGTCCCCGCGGCCATCTTGGAAATGGGCAACTCGCGCACGTGCACGGCGAGGAGAAAAACGCACTTGATTCCCATTGCCCCCCCCCCCCCCTTTTTTTTTTTTTTTTAAATGAATGCAGCTGACTAATGGGCGGGAGCGTGCGAGATGAAGCCCCATAAGATGAATGTCAACTTTACCGGAGTAAATAATCATCATCCATCATCAAGTATCCGCTCCTGAGCGACCGAAAGGGGGTATTAGAAAATAAACACCTGCTTAAAGATTCTCGTGATTTATGGCACTCTTTTTTTTTTTATATCACACAACTCACACGGATAGTTTGCTCCTCCGCTCATCCTCTCCAACGCTGGAGTATGTAGGAGTGGGTGCTGGAGGAGGGCAGATGAGTTGATGTAAGAAACGAGGTGTCACGAGCAGTGGGCAGCTGCTGGAGATGCGGGGGAAAAGAAAAAAAAAAAGTGGAGATGTCTTAAGCACAATTCCCAACGGGGGGGACAGAAGGTCGAGCAGAACCGCAGTTTAAAGAGGCAGAAACATGGCTCAGGCGCTCGGCGGTCCTAACGTTAGGTACACCTGCACACGGCTGCGCATGGGGACTGAGCAACAAGCTAATAAATTAAATTAAAAATATTTCGTTCTCATTCGGTGCTTGTCAAATAGTGGGGTGGGCCGACCTTGGGAGGCGTAGTGCGATGCCGAGGAGGGCACACCCCGGGGAATTTTTTACCGCTGTACTACAATAAAGTGTAATTGCACATCCACACCACTAGGTGGCGGTGGCGCTCTCATTGCTCCTTGTGCACAGCGACTATTAACTCTACAGTGTAGGTTTGTTTTCCAACGAAATTGATTATTTTTAGTTGCGGCGGAGAGTGGGAGGAGGTGGGGGGGCGCAAATTGTTCTCTTCTTGCTGGGGGGGGGCCGTAACACCAAAAAATTGACAAGCACTGGTCTACCCTGTAAAACCAAAAGATTTATGTATCGTATTTTCCGGACTATAAGATGATAATTTTTTCCTAGATTTTAAACCATGCAGCTAATACAACGGTGCGGCTTTTCTGTGGATTTTTCTTTCGCCACTAGGGGCGCTCTATAGTTCAGAAAATCGGCTAAATAAATCTCTCTCTTTTTTTTTTTTTAATTTGCAAAATTGTTGCCGTGTTAAAAGGCACCGTACAGTGCGGAAATCCAGTAAATGAAATCGCAATATCAAGATGTACATTGTGGTTGCAGTTTTCCTCCTACTTAAAATTCCGGCGAATAATAACAAACCTGCCGCTTGAGTACAAATGCTTTCAAAAGCTGGAAATGACTTTCAAAGACGTCCAACTTTTCTCCATTGAGGCGCATTGCTTTCGCGTTTTGTGTCATCACTGACGGGAAAAAAGTCCTTCAAGTCACGTGACCCGCCGTTATCGGCATCTTGCGATCTCCAGGTGCGAAGGAGAAGCAATCTCCGGAGGAAGGAATGAGAGACGACCAAAGCATTTGTAAACCAATAAGCATACCTCGTTATCTTGGAGGAGGGAAGTCTGTAGGATCGCCGCAAACCCGCGTTGACACTTTATTATACTTCCAATATCTTGGGAAATATAACAACTGCCTACACCACGCCGACGGTGCGAAAAAGATATTTAATCTGTTATTCCATCTGTGTGGCATTTAATGTTTTTTTTTTTTCCAACAATCGGTCGGCGCAGGAGCCAAAACCTCCGAAACAACAATTGCTGAACTCTCGGCACACATTCGGATTTTGCTTCCAAAAGGTCTTTTATTTATTTATTTATTTTTCTTTTTTTTTTATTACACAGACTTTTTTTTTGGTGCTGAGCTGCAAACGTGGCGTCTATAAAAGAAGAAAGAAATCATGATCATATTCTTCACATTATATCCTAGTGTTGTATTTTTAGATTAGAGTTTTTATCCAATCGGAATCCAGCTAACTCCTGTTGCCGGGCAGATTTCATAATACCAGTAGCACGCACTATTCGTCCGAGGCCTTCAGATATAATCGTGCGGGCGTCTCTTCTCTGTGAGCGAAGGGGGCTTTTCCAGTTGATAGACACTTGCGATAGCCAATCAGATCACGAGTTGGCTACAGTGAGCCTTCTCATTGGCCGTATGCTTATGTTGGACCCAATGTCCCGCGTGGTTGGGAATCAATGGTGTTGACAATACCCGGAAAAGAAAATGGCCGCCCAGACCATAAACCACAAGTATCTCTTGTGTTGGCGCCGAAAACTGTGTTCGGTCTTTCTACCGGTAAATCACGACGTGACTCATGCGTTCCCAAAAGCAAACGTGTGCTTAGCTGGTTTGCTTTCCTGCCACTTTTTTTGGGACCCTCGTGAACGACAGCGGGGCCACTCTGAAGCTTGTATCATCACATTGTTCTTTCGTGCTTTCTGATCCATGTGATCTGGCGCAGAGGTGCTGACTCCAGTCCGAAAAAAATAAAATAAATAAATAATAAAAAAAAAAAAAGTCAAGAACAAGAGGAGACTGCTAGGCGTCGGTTTAAAAATAGCTTGCTAGCTCGCTCAGGAGGAAAGACGGTTTCACATTCATTCATGACGATGACGGCGATGGTGATGGTGATTCCTCGCCCGTCTTCACCTTGACAACTTTCCATTGGCGGAAATCACCCACCAGCGGCATGTTTTGTAAAACAAGCGATTGCGCGTCATTAAAACGCAAGGCACGGCCAAGTGATGCTACTTAAAGCAGAATCTTAGATAAGTCTGTACATGTCGCACCGGGGAATACCGTCCACTTCCATTACTCCGCGAGCGAACATTGAGGTAGCAGGTTAATGGAGCAATTATGCGGTCCATTTCCAAGCCAAACAAAATCATGTCGCGTTCCAAGAACCAAAGCTGGCTCTTGTTTTAGCTTCCAAAGTGGTAGGCGGTCAAGGCCAGCAAGGCCTTCTCTGCTGGCCTAACATTAACAAAAAAATTATAATCATTCTTCACATTGATGTCATATTATATCCTAGTGTTGTATTTTTAATGAGTGTTTTTATCCAATCAGAATTCAGCTAGCTCGTGTTGCCGGGCAGATTTCACGATACCAGAAGCACGCAACTTTTCTAATGCCTACGAGTAGAACTAAATCCTTCTCAACGTCAACCAAATTCGCATTTCTGTAAAATGAAGGTGAGATGAACCCCCGGTGGAGATGTCAAGGCTCATGCGCGTTACGTCAACATGGCCGGAGGAGACGTCACATTCCATCGTGTGTCCACAAGCGGCCATGTTTGTTCTGACGGGTCCACGGGATCGCCAGCCTCTGGCCCGGAGCTGCTCTCTCTCTTTCAATTACCGCTCGCTTCTGTCAATGTCGTCAGCGAGCCGAGTGCCACGGTGTTTCATCTCACTTGAGAGAGGTTCTGCGGAAGGAGAGACTGCTTTCAAAACTGACAGATCAGACTTGTGTCGGTTTCCAGTGGAGGAGCGGCTGCGCTCATAGCAGATTTTTATTTTATTTTATTTTATTTTTTTTAACCGGTTCAAGTGCAAGGGGATCCTGGTTGGTTTGAATGTCGCGGGAGTGCTTTGGAGTTGAGGCGCAGCCTTGTAACCAAGTGGTAAGGAAACTAAAGCGGTGTTTGTCATAGGAAATAATGTAAATCCAAATAATCCGTTCAAGACGCCCAGAGATACGAGCAAAACAATACATTTTGTTCAACAAATTTCGAATAAATACCAAATGGTTAACCAACGTTCTGCCCACCTACCAAAATGATGTTGCGAAACTTTTGCGTCCATATTTGTCGTGTTTGTGCCAAAAAAAATCAGTCCTGTTAGATTGCACTTTCATCCATAAAAAGCTCCCCACGAGTCCCATCTGATGTCCTCGTGGCATCTTGCATCAGATGGTTCGTTACACAACCTTTCCTCGCACCTCCTTTGCATAAAATCCCGGTTGGCAAATGGCAAAATGCCGCGATTAATGATCACCGCGGACTCCGTTATTGTTTCACGCCGCATCGAGCTTAATATGCAAAGAAAACTGCGTTATTGTGCATTCTAATTACGTCCCGATTGCTTGATTGCATGCTTGTGCATCAATGAGGAAGGCGACATGATCGTTTGCACGCAAAACTCTTTCGCGCAGCACTACAATTACGGCTTGCTGAAATAAAAAGCTGTCGCGTTGTGCCTTATGATGCCATCTTTCAGAGTTTTGCTGGCATCACACTTCATTAATTACTGAAATTCATCTCAGCTCACAACCCGGCAATTGCCGCGCACTTGATCAGAATGATATTTGTCTATTTAGAGGCTGTGGAAGAGTGTAGCTTGCAAATACCTTCTTTGACGTTCATGTTGAATTATCCGATTAGGCTTTACGCAAATTTCACTCGCTGCCAGCTCAGGTAAAATGAATTAACGTAAATATACGTCAATGGGAGTGAATGAGTTGAAAGCAAATCAGTAATCTTAGATATTCACAAGCAAAAATGAAAATTTAATAATTTGTGACATTTGGAGGATAGAATGTATTTTTTTGTTCTGTATTTCTTTCTTGAAAAACCTATGGCAGTCGCCAAATCCCATTTCCTCTCGACACTGCGAACAAACATGAATGAGTTGCTTTCAGGTCACTGGAGCATCTTGTTTACTGAATTCAGAAAACGCCTATGAAGCACTACTTGAACTCTTCCCGACTACCTTCATCTCGGGCGCGTCGCGGAAAGTGAAAATATAAGTCGGGCACGCTGGCAAAATTCACACAAGACACTTCTGACGGTCTTGTTGGTGCTGGACGAGGCATTGACTTATTGACTGTGTGTGAAGCCTCTCAGAAGCGAGAGAGCGAAAAAGAGAGAGAGAGGATTTCCCGCAGCGGCCACTCAAGCAGGCACAAACAATGTTGGCCCTCCGTAGAATCCATTTGAAGTGAAGCCGGCGGATGCCCACAAACGGGAACGGCGCCGTTGTGAGGATGGAGCATATCCCAGCATTACTTTGCTCCGTTGAATCTGCTCGGCGAAAAACAAACAAAGTGACTCGACAACCTCCAGCGCATAGTTCACACTGTGACAAATGCATTTTTGCCTTTATTGACAATTTGTTGTTTTTTTTTTCGCAAGGGCAGCCTGCGCAAACGGGAAATGTGTTTGCATGCTTGACACCCAAGATAAAGCGGAGCGCGTTGAAAAGAGATTCTTTTTGGTTGGAGGGCTCGGGGAGCAGTTGTCGTCGGAATCAGTTAGTCATCTGCGATTCTATTTAAAATCATATTTTTTAGTTTATGAAAGACGCATTTAAGTTGTTTACTGCCATTGACGGCTTAAGACGTCAATTATCCATCCATTTTTTTATTTATTTTTTTAACTCTGCTGGTATTAATGGCTTACTGCACCCAAATGGATGCGGTTTTGAGTTTAAGAAATGGAAAGCCCAAAGGAGAGGGATTCCTTTTAAATTTATTATATTTTCTATATCATTGGTCAATCAACACGTGTGGGTGTTACTTTTACACATCAAAAGTGTTGAAAATGGCTCATGTTGCGATGCTAAAGGGATGAAAAAAAATTGACATTTTTTTTTAGGTCTCCTGAAAAGCGTCCAAGGTTTTGATGGATTACATCATTTCGGTGACTCACATCGGTAGATTGTGTTTGACAAGAAGAACATTTTCATCTTACCTTGATGTTTTCCCACAAAAGAGTTGAGCACTTGTCTGTCCAAGTCCAAAAATGGCCGTGAACAAAACAGAAAGAAAAGTCACATTGAACAAGGCCGGACGGTATTGCGCTCAGTCAGAGCTAGCTTGTTAGCTTAGCGTGTTAGCTTGACATACTGGAAGTAGCTAGCCCAGATGGCGAGCGTACCGGAGGTTACGCTTTTTCCCGCTTTGTTCATTCATCACTTTCTTTATTGTTTTGCTTGAACAAAGCGCTGCTTCTTTTCCTGCCCAAAGATTATTCACGTTGATAGAAAGTCGCGGCGAGCCAAAGTGGAAACGTCATGGTGGAAATGGAAAGGGAAATGGATGGCGTCCATTTATTGCCGCGTCTATCAGCGCCTCGTTCTGCGGCAACTCCATTTGAAACCAAACTCATTTCCAAAATCGACACGCCGCGAGATTTACTCGGTATTCATCTCATCTCTTTGAGGAGATTGTGATTCAAGGCGCTCATTGTGGCATATTTCCGAGAGGCGGGGCTTCCGGGTAGATGTTCACCGGGCTTCCCGCACAATCGTCCCTCTCTTGCTCGTGACCCCGTTATCGTCCATTTTCACCCGCAGCGCGGCAAATAATGGACTCAAGGGCAGAGCAGTCAGCTGAAGCTTCTGCAAATAGATGAAGACACGGCTCGCTCGCTTCGCTCGTGCGCGCCCGCTACCTACGCTCCCCGTTTTAAGCGGGATTCATTTTTGCCTTTCATTTTCCACGTCACCACGCTTGGTCAAATCCCGGCGAGCCTGGCGGACGACATCTCTCAGGAGGGGGGTGCGAGCTGCCGAGTTTTGTTTTGCCACTTCCAAGATTCATCTTGTGGTGGACGGTCAAGGCCTGCAAGGCCTTCTCTGCTGGCCTCACATAATCAAGAAAAAAAATTATATTCTTCACATTGATGTCATATTATATCCTAGTGTTGAATTTTTAGTTAAGAGTTTTTATCCAATCAGAATTCATCTAGCTCCTGTTGCCGGGTGTTGTTCTGTAATTCGCTCTGTCTAAAAATTTGTGATTCCTCCCGCAACATTCACTCATTTGTTGTCGTCGGGTCAAAAATGTCTGTTGACCGATAAAAGGGGGCGGCAATATCGCTTACAGTTTGGCCGATGTTTCCTGAAGCTAAATGCTGAGTTGGTGACACACTTCAAGCTCATGAATAATTCAGTGTCCTACTTTTTCTTTTTTTTTTTTTTTTTGCTCTCCCAGCTTTTCATTTTATGGCAGGAGGTGATTATTATATCAACTGTCTTCAGGGTGAATAAACAGCGCTGCCGTTGCTTCCCCCCGCCCCCTTTTGTATATTCATGCGCTTGCGGAAGATGAATATATCAGCAACAATATGAGATGGCTGCGGGCGACGTGACAAACTGCAAAGTAAGATTTCACAAGTTTAAAAGCAGACAAATGACCACGCCGAATTGTGCTTGGATCCTCTTTTCTTTTTTTTTTGAGTCAGCCAACTTTTCCTAATTGATTTGTCATCACAAGATTTATTGTGTTTGCCAAAAGCGAGCCAAAGGCAGCACATTAATTACAGGTCCAATTAGCATCGTGAGCGATGAGGCCGTTTTTTTTTCATGTACAACCAATATCGGAATGTTTAGAAGACGGCTAAAATGGTGCGACAGTGTATTTGTTTCATCTCCAAATTGTCTCCGATGGCGTTTACGATCAATAGGGTTCGAAAGTGCACCCTGTGGACGGCTGACAACGAACAGCGGGCGTGTCTGACTGGTTGACAATGAAAAAAAAAAAAAAAGAAAATTCGTTAACGAAATGCAATACAAAACTAAACGAAAACTGCATTTTAGGTTTACAAAAATGAATTAAAAAAAAGTGAAAATGTCCTTTTTGTTTTTCGTCTTTGGAAATTATTTAATGTTGAATTTAAATATATTAATTTGGAAATTAACTCATTCAAGTAATAAAAATTGGATCTTTGACGTCTTTAGCCGTCAATGGCAGTAAATGCGTTAATAGCGCGAACGTTAGCGAGAAGATCGAACAGTCATGTGGGAGTGCTTGTCACATAAACGCGACGTCAGCGAGCAGCAGCCAATAGAAAAGAGCCAGCACGTGACATCACTCCGAGGAACATTTAACGCAGCCTGTAACGCAACGTCAAGTTAAAAGTTCTTTCCCTTTTTTTTGTCTGTTTATCAGAAAGAAATCTGTACAGTATATTATAAAAATGCCAAACCAGGTTTAATTCGAAACATTAACTCATTCACTCCCATTGACGGATTTATCCGTCCAAAAAAGTCAATTCATTTGACCTACGCTGGCAGTAATTGAAGCCACAAATCCGAATTCTGTGATAATTCCGTAATGGGGGTGGCATGGCGTATTGGTCGCGTGTTCGATCCCCGGCCAGTGTGACCACGCCGAAGTGTCCTTGAGCAACACATCGGAGAGGTCGCTCCTGATGCTGCGTCATCCGTCGGTAAATGAACTAACAAACGGTTGTCTAAGGTAGAAAAGCGCCACCACTTGCGTTCTCAACTGAACGATGAATACTTTTTTTTTTTCATAAAGCAAGCAAAACATAATTAAGCCAAACGATTATGGATTTAGATTGCACGCCGTAATGTTGCTTCCATGTGCCGGCTGATAGAAAAGGCGTTTATGCTAATATGGTTGCTCGGGTTACGAGTGGCCGGCTCTGATAAAGCACTGTGTCTAATTAACACGCTGACAGCTGCACTGTTCGGGAAATCACAGCCTTCCAGTTTAGTCGCGTCGTTAAAAGAAGTTACGGTGGCCACGGGGCAACTGCTGCCGTCATTTTCTACTCTTGCATGATTTGCACCGAGATCAGGCAACACAAAAAACGCGTCCGTTCACCGAGTCACAATTTGGCAACTTCCAATTTTTTTTTTTTTTTTTTGTGGCATCTCCAGTGGGCTCTAAAAATACCTCTCACATCACAACACGCTGCTTTCTCGCGCAGCTCTCGAGTTAATAATGCGGCGTTTTGATTGGTCAGGACGTGCTCCTGTGATAGCGGCGGAAACAACAAACAAAAAGAACTGGCGAATGAAAGCAAAAAATAATCATCGGCAGTAAATCTGGTCATTTTGTTTACACTTGGCACGCCGGACAAGTCGCCTCTCGCTGGATAACTTATGTGCAACATTTCCCGTTTAATCTGATTCTCGACTCACTGGCTCTCCTGCTCGTTAGGAGCATATGTGCATGCAATCACTAATTTGTAATTCATCACGTATTTTTTATTTATTTTTTTTTTTATTGTCACTACAGGACATTTACGTAAATATACGTCTTTGGTATTGTTGGTAGTGGTGGGAAAATGAAGCTTCAAATTTGCTTCACGAACCAGTTGTTGTATTTTTGAGTCCTCTAGACGGCACTGTTGGTTTAAATAAAGGGTTGGAAAAATAGCAACAAGGTTAACAAGGTTTATTTATTTCATTTTTTTTCCCAAGTTCGGCGGACCGGATTAAAACGTTGAACGGGCCGCATGTGGCCCCCCGGGCCGTACTTTGCCCACGCCTGGTCTAAATGTTTAGCCAGTGAATCCAATCCGGTTGGCCAATTCATCCGCTGGCTTCCAGGTCACTTAGTTGATCACGTTTGCCTTTTTTTTTTTTTTTTTAAGAGACTTTTTCGGAAGACCGCACTTGGCGTTCTTGATGTTGCGAAACGGCCATCGTCATGGTCACTGATCTTTGATAACCGACGACTTGTTCAACTGATAACCTATTTGTTATGAGGTGAACGCTCCTCAAGAGTAGCCCGCGCTGATGTTCAACTTTATGTGGCAGCGACGTATTTCATCCACCCCCCCCCACCCCCCCCTCCTTCCATTGGCTGGGATCTGCTGAAGACAGGATATCAGCTGACCCGATAATGCCCAGTGGGAATTCAAACAAAACCGGAGATGAAATAGATACCACTCAGTGTTCTGCCAACAGTTCCATTTGTAAAGGCCATTTTTTTTTTTTTTAAAACTAAGTGATCATCGCTCCAACTCTTCATACCCGGAAACTGAATGATCGAACGGATCCATCAGTCCCCCCCCCCCCCCCGCCCTTCTTGAAATTCCTTCATTTGCCGTCTTTTTAATAAGTGTGTACACGGATCGGCTTGTTTTCCCGTTCTCGTATATCCGTGCTATATTTGCGCTGGCGCTCATAACGGTCGAACCGACGTGTGTTTGACGGCGCACTTAGCTTGAAAATGTTAATGTGTGTTGACAGAGGACGCTAATGTTTTCACAAGCTGTGGAGTCCTGCTGGCCTGGTTAAAGGCTCCTGTCATTTGTCCTCTTCTTCTCTTGCGATGCCACGTTCGAGAAAGAGACCTTTTGGGGCCGTCCCCCCCCCCCACCCCCGACTCTTGTCGATCAAAGGTCACCTCTTGGCAGCATAGTAGCAACACCTCGAGGGGGTTTGCCCGTTGATGTAGAGCGAACTAAAAGGCCTACTGACAAGCGCCGTAGTGACTCAGTCAAGCCTTGAAATGCGGAGAGGGATACGTGCCGTTTGTTTGTGCCGGTTGCAGGGCTCCCCCTAGAGTTGTGGAGTGGAACTGCGCTTCAAACCACTATTGTGGAAGTTGATGTCATGATTATTTCTCAATTCTCACGTAAATCTGCTGCACCTGGCGTCTTTGAGGTATGACCCGTAAACTCGGTTCCGGTCATGGGTCGATGGTGACGGGCTCGTTGAAGTTTTCTATCAAACGACATATAAAAGAGATATCATTTGTGTATTTCAAATTAGCAAACAACTTTTGCGTTCGGAACGAGCTAGTTAGCTTAATGCTAACACATGACGGGACAGGCTGACGATTAGCATTTACAATAATCCCGCCTGGCATACCGGATAGGATTTATCCTCTATGAAATACAACATAATTCTGAATTGTACTGCCCCCGGTGGCCAAGGCAGGAATAACAGAAGGAGCAGCACAATGGATTGAATTGTAGCACAAAAATCATGATGCATTCCTCAGTATTTCTAAAGTATATGCTTCTTTCATCAAGACGGCGCACGATATACCGAATGCTCGCTGATGCCTGGCTGGAAATAGATGACTTAGTTTACGTCACCTTACATATACGGAGCAGGAGAAGATGGGCGTACTTTAATCTGCCTGCCACAGAAATTAGCTTCTTTATTCCTGAGTGTGCATGATACGCTGCGTGTTGCGTGCCTCGCTGAAGTCGGGAGGGGAAAGAAGAAAGAAGTCGTCGACACGAAAGAAAAGAAGCCAGTCGTCTTGTGTCTTATTTCTTCCCTTTCATTTATCATGGCGGATGCGCCAAATAAAACGTGAGGGCGTTGCAACCGTATTTGCTCGCTTATGTCAAATATCAACGCCATAATATTTTAGATTTTTTTTCCGAGGCGCTCTTGGACTCGACGGCGGTGTTTAGGCTGCCGGCCGACGCGGCTCAAACAATTTAATGAATATTCATGTCGAACTAAATAGGGAAGAGCCACGAGCCATTGGCGCCGCATGAAGCCGCCGTCGGTGTCGGCGTGCGCGCGGCGCACATGCTAACCGCCGCGCCGGATGTTCAAGTGCGAGTAGAACATGTTTCACGGGTAATGTGGACTGACTTGCTGAGCAGCGCTGGAGGAATCAATTCCGTCTGCGTTAATGGAACATCGCCATCAAAATGACTTTAATGCTTTCATAAGTTCATTTATAGCAAATTAGCACGGCGGGGAATTATAAATGACTCATGTATGGCAGGTGTTGTGTGAGATATCCTGACAGCCTAAAGCATGGTAGGGTACATCTTCCTGCTACATTATAAATAAAGTAGGAATGCCATCGTCAGGAAGTGACAGAACGGCGACGCTACTTTCCGAGGAAGGTCATCCGAAGGTGAATAAATCTAATCTGTTGATTTGACTGGTCGGCAGGGATGGGAAAATGAAGCTTCAAATCTGCTTCATGAACCAGTTGTCGTATTTTTGGACTCCTGTAGATGGCGCTCTCTGTTCAACATTGGGCTGACTTGGCATTTTTTAAACCCTTCATTTAAACCAACAGCGCCATCTAGAGGACTCAAAAATACAGCAGCTGGTTCATGAAGCTAATTTGAAGCTTCATTTTCCCATCTCTACTGGTCGCCACTAATACGGTGCACCATTTTAGGAACGCGACAGCCAATTAATTTGTTGTCATGTGCTGAAAAAAATCTGCATTTGGTATCACCTTTAATTTTTTTTAAATTTAATAATTTTATAACAATTTAGTATATGTATAAATATTTTTTGGGGTGAAAATAAAAATTTTATTTTATTTATTTTTTTTCATTTTCTATTTTTTGTATTTATTTCATCAATTGTCGACGCGCTAACCGTCGTAGCCCGTTGCCGTTTGAGGACAGGAGCGTCGTCATCTATTAACACTACTTTGAATCTTTCACGGACGCTCTCAGTGCGCACAATTTTTTTTTTTCAACTTTGAAATGGCATCAAAAGTTTTCAGCGACCCGCTCGAACGCGCGATCGTCACGGCAACCCGACAGAAAGTGAGGAAAAACATGTGATCGGCTCTTAAATGCGAGCAACAATGTTCTCAGCGCTCGTAATTAATCCCGGTGGCCTGGAAAGGTTAGATGTATCAAAACGGTAATGATGATTGGAAGCCAGAAAAATTGCCGCTGCGCTTTTGTGTACGGCGCGGCGGCTCACTTAAATCACGGCGCGCCGAGGAAGCAGTGACCAATCAATCGCGTCCCTATTGAGGTAATTATCTTTGTTTATTTTAGTTCGCAATGTAATATCCCGATGTTGTGAATGATGATTGGCCAATTTATAG
Source organism: Idiotropiscis lumnitzeri (assembly GCF_059441095.1). Classification (NCBI taxonomy): domain Eukaryota; kingdom Metazoa; phylum Chordata; class Actinopteri; order Syngnathiformes; family Syngnathidae; genus Idiotropiscis; species Idiotropiscis lumnitzeri. The sequence goes on from NC_142410.1 coordinate 10,074,583, forward strand.
ACTTGGGCCGGAACGCGCGTATTAAAAAGAGCCGAGCGATCGTTGGCAAAGCTGCCAGCGGAGCCGCGTTGACTCCAACGTCACATCAAATAACAATGCGCGACATTATTATGTAAGGCTTGCCGCGTGGAGTGGCGCCTGCCGAGGGTTACCCGTCCTCTTTGAAGCTCCCTGCACGGAGTCGCAGCAAATTTCAGCTAATTGTTCCGCCGGCAACTTTACGGCTCGGCTCGGCTCTCCGAGCTCCCATTGTGTCGTTTTCAGCAGCAGCAGGCAAAAGAGTTTTTAAAACTCCTTCGAGCATACCTGCTGTGCGCCAGACAGCGACTGTGGCGCCGTTAGAGCGGCCGACTCGCTAACGCGGAGAGCAATAAGTCGCTAATAAAACTGTTGAATTTGGAGCGAGGAGACGGAGAACTGGGCTTGGGTAACTATTTCTTCCAGTTGTCGCAGTTTTCTTTAATTGTTGGGTTGAGCTGGAAAAAGATCTAACAAGAGTCCTTTTTTCTGCCGCATTTTGCTAGCGTGAGTCGCGATAATTTGACGGCTAAGATTTGCCTGACTTATTTCAAGACGTGACCACGTAAAAGTTAGCATCGAAATCGATTTCAACTTTTACTAATTTATTTTATTTTATCTTGCCTTGGAGTTTAGAGCGGAGACGAGGAAAGCCTCTCTAATATTATACTTAAAAAAAAAAAATAAAAATATCAATTAAATTTTCATTTCATACTGCAACCCAATTCATTGCGCTACTCCTTCTGTCATGCCTCCCCGTGGCAACAGGGCGGCAGTATAACAATCCTGAAGACGACTTGACACTAGTGATGGGTAAATGAAGCTTCAACTCTGCTTCATGAACCAGTTGTAATATTTTTGGACTTCTGTAGATGGCACTCTCTGTTCAACATTGGGCTGACTTGCCATTTTTTAAACCCCCACAGCGCCATCTAGAGGTCTCAAAAATACAACTGTTTCATGAAGCAATTTTGAAGCTTCATTCAAGTAATCTTCCAAGTAATCCTATGCCTTTATGTGGAAGCTAAGAATTGAACTTTATGATTAATGCATTGGCTCTTTTCTGGTGTGCACAATTTGACCACTAGGGGGAGTATGATAGTCATGTAGACACTAAAGACGTTCACAACTACTACTACCTATTTTTTTTTTCACAGCAGAAAAAGAATATATACCTGTGAGTATTTGTCTGTCGCCATGTGTTGCTGCACGTTTGTGTTCAAAAACCGTAACACATTCTGCCCTCCAGCTGTTAATATAAATGTGTTCTTGTCAGTACTTTATGTGTAACGACGGGCTTCCGGGTGGTTTCCCTCGTTCCCGGTGGTGATCAGTCAGTCCGCAACGAATGCGACTCATTGCGATTGTAATAGCGTCAATTCTTGATATTATTGTGCGGTACACAACGCGCTCTCTCGCCCGCAGTCCCAACGCTCCCTCTCAGCCCCGAGGATATCCTATCGAACTCGGAGAAATGTGTTTCTGCTTAATGTCAGATCCGACTAGCGGGTCGGGATTGGAGGCCGGCGTGTCGCGAGTAAATGAACAGAATTTGCCTTTTCCGCCCCCCCCCCCTCCCCCCCCCAGGCTTCCATTTGCCCTCCTTCCCTTCCTCCCCGAAGTGCTCACCACGCCATCGAGCAAACACAGGAGCGGGAAGCCACCTTCATGCCTCATTGACTTTGTTTGCTCTGGCTAATTTTCCCCATTCCCTCCCACGCATCGAAAGTGGGGGGGGGGGAATTGCAGCTCACAAATGCCCCCCCCCTTCCCACCCCACCTCCCCCGTTAGTGACTTTGACACACAGGCTGTCATGCAGCAGCTCTCAGCGAGGTGGCGATTAGCGGGGCTGTCACCATATGGAGTGAGAAGAAGCGTCAAAACAAGGCGACGTAATTGCCGCCTTGCGTAACCGCTTTGGAAGGCGAATGCGAGGAGCGATTCGAGCGGACGCTTTGGATGGCCGCGGCTGCTAATTAGCGCCAAGCAATCTAACATACGTCATTTCTTAGTGAAGTAATCTGACTACAGTTACTTTGCAAGGTCAGAATTTGTTACTGTTCAGCAATTATTGCTCACTCCCAAGTGGTAGTGCTGTTCACCTCCTCTTGGGTGCGACAGTGAGCAGCATTTAATAGCTCACATTTATTCACAACAAATTGAAAAGCCAGTCATTAATTGTTTGTTCAACAATTCTTTAGTTTATTTTAAACGGGAAGGATTGTTAACAATAAATAGCAATATCTCATATCTCAATATTGTTAAAAGTGAAGAAACCGGAAGTTGACGCATATAAATTGACCTAAGCGGGCCACATTAAATGAGGTCGCGGGCCACATCTGGCCCCCGGGCCTTTAGTTTGACACCATCTGTGTAACCATTATTTTGATGACGCCCAAAGATCAAAGACTTATTTATTATTATTATTTTTTTTTTGTTCTTTTGTTAGTTTGTTTTATCAGATTTATGAGGGGGGGCGGGGCAAACTGGTGGTTAAGCAAGCCAGTGTCTTGTTTTTTTGAACGTCGTATTGAAATGGACTTGCAAACTGAGCCGAGGGTTTCGCGTTGCTGACGGCCTAATTATACGGATTGGCTGCAGCAGAGCGGAGCCGATCAGCGCTGGGGACGAATTAATTCGGGTGGAGGGACCCAGAGAGAGAGAGAGAGCGAGAGAGAGAGAGAGAGAGCGAGAGAGAGAGAGCGAGAGAGAGAGAGAGAGAGAGAGCGAGAGCGAGAGAGAGAGCGAGAGAGAGAGAGAGAGAGCGAGAGAGAGAGAGAGAGAGAGAGAGAGAGAGAGAGAGAGAGCGAGAGAGAGAGAGAGAGAGAGAGCGCGAGATATTCGGTCCGGTCCACCGCTAGCTAGAATTGATGGCTACTCCGCACTTGACTGCGGGGTGCATTCCGTGTCATTTGGAGTGTGACAGATTTGTGTTGAATTACAACAAAGGGCCATAAGCCAGACGTAAACAGCATTTGTGTTGATTCAATGACGCTCTCTGCATGTGTTTGCTCGTCGACGGGCGCGCGTTCATCACTCAAAGCAGCCGCTGGTCATTGGCGGAGCAAGCTGGGAATTATTGTTTGACTCCGTACAGTATATTAGCTAACATAAAACCACAAAGTAATTGGATCATAAAAGGCCATTTAGGGCGACAAATGTTTGTTTTTCATCACGTAGCGCGGGATTGATGCCGTAACGTAATTAAAATGTCATTTTAGCCAACAGAAAAAAAAAAAGGGGGCGGGGGGGGGGGGGTTATATTGTACTTGTACAACTTTTCTGCCAGCGTTTGTCTCATCAACTGGTCGGGTTAATGAGAACATTTGGATGGAGGATGGCCGTAATGTGCAGAGGGAAGAAACAAAAGGTCATTAAGAGCCCAAGTAAATCAAAAACACATTCATTATTTTCGTTGGAACGCGAGTAAATCAAAGTGCTCGCCGGGGTTTGCTCAGGCAATTGGCGGCGGTGTGCTGCAGCCCAATCATGACTTTACCAAACAAACCCCAAAAAAATGGTTGAATTGGCATTAGGGTTGATTTTTTTAAAATTTATTTATTTATAAATAGTTTCACTTTAATATGACAAGTTGACAAAATTCAAGTTCCCCCCAAAAAATAGAATGCAATCTTTTCCAGTAAAAATGTTACTTTTGTACGTTTGTGCATGACTTTTCTGGAAAAAAAAGTCTCGTCACTTGTGATAAGAAGCGCAAAAAGATAGCAAGTGTGAGTCCCAGCCACGAGTTGCAAGAGCAGATTGCAGCGTGTGACCCCCTCGCCCCCCCCTGCCCCCCCCCCGCTTACAGACTCACACAACATTCTTTTCCGCCATGCGTGGCTTTTGTGCTGCCACGTTATTATTTGCAGCGTGTTTTTTTTTTTTTTTTTTTTGAGCGCCAGCCGGCCCGCTCCATCGTGCTCATGTTGACAGGTGTCACTGGTTTATGTCTGGAATCCTCTTTTATGCTCACTCGGGCGACGCCGCGCGTGGATCTCATCGCTGGCAGCGTCGTTTTGGCCAACAAGAGCGACTCCGAATGAAGGCCGTGTTTTGTCTGTCTTGCTTTTTCCGCTTGTACGAATGAGTAATTGGAGCCTAAAAAAATGAGTGCCGTGAGACACGTTTATCAGGTCAATACCTTTTGTGCTGAACTATCATATTTAATTTAAAAAAAAATAAAAATTTGACAGATGGGGCCTGGTCTAACGAGAAATGAAAATCTAACGACTTCTGTTGACTAAAACGGCATAAATTGACAAGTCTTGCGGATTTACATTTTAAAATGCGCATCTTCAATGTAGTGTGCCGTTGGAAGGTTAGGATTTTTTATTTATTTTTTTAAAGATAATTTTTTTTTTGTTGTCGTTGGCAAGCCACCAGTATGCGCGGTGCGTGGGCCGCTTCATAAAGCGAACATCATGGAGGCAGCTCGGAAGATTCCATTCAGATTCAAGGATTTTGTTCAAAGATGAGAAACGTAACAACCGTGACATCCACCTTCATCCGTCACTATAAAACGTACAAAACAGGTCAACGAAGCGCTCGCGGGTCAAATATGGAATAAACTTCACGTCGGTCGTTTTGAAAACCCACAAAGGCTAGTAAGCTAACGTTACCGTTTAGCTAACTGTGACGTGCCCTTTTTTTTTTCTTTTTCTTTCTTTTTACGCCCCCACATTTATTTTTTTATTGAAAAGGCCAAAACGCATTCAATTGTAAAAAGGAAAAAGAATTACAATATTTTTCTTGCTTTTTTTGCACAAAAAAAACAAGAAAAAAAACAAACAAGCGAACTGTTTGTTGGAGTAGCAGGATAACCTTTAATATCGCTATAGTTCTAGAAAGGAAAAATTTATGTGTTTAAATTAAATCAAATTGAATTGAAATAAAATTAAATTGATTAAAATTATTTAAATTTTTTAATTGAGAGGACAATGCATTGCTAATTATTAATGCAAGTCAAGTCACACATTTTAGCATGTTAGCCATTAGCGCTCATCTCCACACATTCATTTCATACTTAAATTGCTAAACAAGCAGAAACGACAAAAAAAAAGGTCTCTTTGAAAAATGTTTGTGATTAAATTGGGAATAAAGGATTTAGAACGCGATGAATGTTCCAACTACAATGAATGACGACTCCGATGAATGCAACGGCGTCCTCCGGCAAACATCGAGCGCGTGCTTCTTTGTGCCTTCATTGTCCTCTTTCTCCGACAAAAAGCTTCTCCCGAGAGGATAAGCGGAGTTGTAATCTGCTCGGCGATAATAAAGATTCTCTGACATGTACTTCGCAGCGCACATCCAAGTGGAAAAGTAATCCTCCTCGACATGGCCGCCACACAAAAAAAAAAAAAAAAAATGTTGCTTTTAGGATCAAGGTCCAGCCGCAACGTTAATCGTTGAATGAGATGGAAATATTGTAAGAGGAGAGCACTTTTGTTGTTGTCCGTGTCACTTTGTGACCTATTTCCCCCCCCGCCACGCCTGCCTTGTCATCTCCATCGCTGCCATCTGCGCCGCACGCCGGCCTGACAAGCGCTGAGCTTTCCCGCTTGGCAGCTTTGATGGGAACCCGCTGAGCCAAAGTTTTGATGTTTGCACGCTCTCGCACACATTGGTCTCGCTCGAAGAAAAAAAAAAAAATGTCTTTGAGCCGTCGTCTGAGTCATTAAGGATGGCGGCCGGGGCGTGAGTCTGCCTCGTGGTTCTTGACCTTGTGGCAATTTCATTTTGGGTGTTCATTAGCTGCAATTTGTTGTTGTTTTTGTGCTGCTTTTATGTTGATTGTGATTAAAGAGCGACAGCGTCACTGAACAGGTGTTTTTAAAACTATTCTGCCTTATTGAAATCTCATTCGGGTTAATCAGATTATTACACCACCACATTAATAAATATTTGTTAAAAGCGTTATGATCTTCATAAAGCAAGATGTTTCCGTGCGTATCATTTAAAAAAAGAAATGATTTTACGCCCCCCCAGCGTTGCGCACAATGAGCAAGGAGAGCGCCACTGCCAACTAGTGGTGTGGATGTACAATTACACTTTATTGTAGTACGGCAGGAAAAAAAAAACGTCATAGGGGGGTTCGCCCCGCTATTTGAGAAGCAGTGGCGTGACGTAATGATGAAGCGTCAAATCTGCTTCATGAACCAGTTGTAGTACTTTTGGACTCCTGTAGATGGCGCTCTCTGTTCAACATTGGGCTGACTTGGCATTTTTTTAAAACCCTTTATTTAAACCAACAGTGCCATCTAGAGGACTCAAAAATACAACCAGTGGTTCGTGAAATTTGAAGCTTCATTTTCCCATCACTTGCGTAATGTAATGAATGTGTAATAACAAGCAGAATTGTGAACAAAGCCGCATCCCAAATTTGCAACTAACTCTTACTTTTTGTAGATGACAAAGTTGTCATTTGAACAGTTGTGTGTAACCGTGACGATGTGCTCTCTAAGAGGCAAATGTGAATCAGTGCTCTGTATTAAATATGAAACAAAAGTGGTCCTAAAGGCACCACGGAACGAGCGAGCGAGCGAGCTACCATTTTGTCGCTGCAATCTCGAAGGCGACGTCTCGCCTCGGCTATGACACATGCTCGCCGTCGGCGTGCACGCAATGTGACACATGAGGCTCGTTGCCGGCAACCTTGTGCTACGGGAGACGAACGCCACTGGAACGTATTCATCCGCCCCTCGCGCCGAATGGCTCCGAGCGCAACTTGTTTGACGAATACATCCGTTAGGGGAGCGTTATGCACCAGAGAGAAGCGCTTTGCCCGACACCCGGCCATCCTTCATGCGCGACATTTGCGTCCGTCAGGTTCAATGTTTTCGTCTGTCTCGTGAGGAAGGCCACGGGAGAATGGCGTTTTTATTTTGGTGTCGAGGCGACGCGTTTTACGGAAAATTGCATCGCCGCCGCCACGTCTGGAGAACTCGTCACTGAGCTGCGTTATCAAGTGTTGAAGATGATTAGTTGGATCCTGCGTCTGTTGAGGAATCATGAGAGGTGTTAAAGGAGTGTGTGTGTGTGTGTGTGTGTGTTCATCTTATGCAATAATTGAGCTTGGCTAACACACTCTCTGACCTAAAAAAAAAAAAAAAAAAAAGATGAGCACATAACTGCACCCAGAACTTGCATTTATCTTTTTGCTTTCGGGAACCCAACCCACAAAAAAAAATTTAAAAAAAATTCCCAAGCGTCGACGTCTGACTGTGAAAGGTCAATTGAGGACAGTTACGTTTACTTAGCAGTTTAAAAAAAAAACACACAAAAAAAAAAAAAAACACCACCTTCTCCTCCTCGTCGTCCTCTCCCACGCAGGAAGATAAACGCGGCAGGTGGCGAGGTGTTAAACGGCTCATAATTTGGACGGAAATGCAAGCCAGACACCATCCCAAGGCGATGGCGGGGGCGGGGGCGGGGGGCGGATCAGGACGAGTCGGCGTGGTTGGCTTAACGGTTTCCCTGATCCCACATCAGGCTTGACCAGCACAAACTGCGTTGCATCTCAATAATGCTCGACACGACGTGGCAGTGAAGCCAGACGAAATAAAAGCTGCATTTGTATACGTTCAAAAAAAAAATTGTACTCATCCTCATGAAATTTTGGACAAAGAAAATCGACTTTCCTGGAAAAACGGATTATTTAAAAAAAGGATTGTCAAATATTGCTTAGTCTTGATAAACAAACAAACATTATATCTCGTTTCCATGGATGCCGCGGTGACCTCCGAGCGTCGTCGCTCCTTTTTCCCAGCGACCTCGAATGCAGCAATAATATCACACGCGTTTATTTTGACGGCGCTCACTTCAGACGAGCTCTGCGAAATATTTCCATCAGTTGTGGTCACATCGGCGGGCCCAGACCACTCGAGAGGCTGCATTCAGGTTGTGTGTGTTTTCCGCGTGTGTGCGTGTGTGTGTTGCCTAGCAACGTAGTGGGCAGAGTGCGCAAGGCTGTTTGGAATGAGTGCGCATTTCTCGCTCTCTTTGCTTTGAACGTGTTTGACGCAAACACAATGGAGATGATGCTGTTCGTACGTTTTGTTTCTATGTATGGAGATGAGTCACTCGTTTTGGTTCGGTTTGTTTTTTTGGGGTTTTTTTTGCACCAGTTTCAGCTGTGACGACATAGTTAATTAATGTTTTCGGGGATGAGGAAAAAGTCTTGGGCTAAAATCTAGATAATGCTTTTATTTTTCTGCTTCATAAAGAAAACAGTATTGTTTTAATGATCCCCAAAACCCAAACCCGAAATGTCCCACTTTCACACGTGGCCAATTGCGTGAGCGCAATTAAAACACCACTCAAGTGGGCGTGTACCTCGCCGTCTCTGTCGAGCGCGGTGAAAAACAAACAGGATGTGCCGCATGAGGCCAAGTTGACAGAAAAATTGCAGCGCCGCCGCTCCACTGCCATCCGCCGAATCCCTGCCGTCTCTCGGCATCATAGGCGCACGCATCAAAATAACAAGCGGATGCCGGCCAAGGACATAAAAGCAGAAGCCTGTCATCGAGCTGCATGGAAGAATTGGCCACCGTGATTCAATGACCTTCGAGTTCTTGCTTGCAATACGAGATTGACCATCAGAGACCAATTAAGGTCGGCCCAAAAAAATTAATAAATAAAAAAAATAAACAAGAAGAATGTTTCTGGATGATTCCGTTGTGTCAAATGATTGTCTGTGCACCCAAATTTTTAGCAATTTTACGAAACGTTTAACGCTGCTCGTTTTCATGCAGACCAAATTTTGCCGATTCCAGCGCGGCGTCGGCGTTGTTGATGCCAAAAGACGATTTGCAATTCATCGACTTTAAGATGTAAATGTCAATGCGCAGTTTTAACGTGGACTCATCGGTTCAGCTCGTATTCAATTGCGTAATCTCACTTCCTAGATCGAACCACTAGGTGGCAGTGTAACAGCCTTTAATTTACTTTAGAACCCCCTCACCACCTTTTTTTTTTTTTCTTTTTTTTTTTTATCAAGATAATTCTAGCGGCATTTAAGTCAGTGAGGTTGAAAGGATTTCACCCCCCCCCAAAAAAAAAAAAAAAAAAAACTCAAAAGTAATCCAGCTAAATAGAGCCTGGATAAAAGCGTTGCAGTCTGCTGTCATCGTAACTCAAGCGCCATTCATTCAGTCTGCCGCCGGTTAGCCAAAATGCTCATTTGATGCTCCCAACGTTTGGAGCGCTATCAGCAAGTTTACAGAAACCGTCTTCTTCATCTCTCGAGGCCCGCATATGTTTTCGTTTGACCTGGAGGCGTTCGCTTGCATCTTTTTTGTTTTGCATTATTTAAGTCGCCAATCGCCATTCCAGAATCAAATCAGGCGTACACCGTCGGGGCCAATCAGATTTGTCTGTTTATGCCGCAGTTGCTTTGGCAAGTATCCTATTCTTATCGTCCTCTATTTCTGATTTCGATCTGACGAGACCCTATTTCATGCCCCTCCCCCCCTTCCCCGTTACGCTCACATGATGCGTAGCCCAATTGTGCCACGGGGGAGCAAAACATTGAAATTATGCGCCAGTGTTGACGAGAAGCAGTCCTGCGAGGTTTTAGTCCCATTTTTTTTTTTCCCGAGCCCGTTTTGATCTGATTCTTGTTTGTGTGAAATCAATCAAATATACGGCGGCAAATGGCTGCCTTCTCCCTCCGTCAGACGATGTGAGGCACTAAAAAAGCCGAGACGGGCTTCACTCCGCTGATCTTAGGAGTGCATTTTAGCAAACCGCCCACCCCTCGTGCTGTGCCCATGAGTGCCCGCACCACCCCCCCTCGTCGCCCCCCCCCCCCTCATGTGCCCAGAGAGCTGCCAAGAGAGTGGACAGACAAGCTCAGTGACTGCCAGTCTGCAGATGCAGGAGCTCGTGCACTCATGCATATTAAAGAGCGCCACCACCTGCTCGTCGTACATCACGCCCCGTATTCTCGCGCCTCGGAATTTTAATCAAGCGCGCCGACAGGAAGCCGCTCTGTGGTCCACGTTTTGCGGGGGTCGTTTAACTCCAACACTCTTTTGCCTCTCGTGAATGTCGCTGCGGCATTGGGGAGGTCCTCGAGAACACTGATAGAGGGGGCGGGGCATAAAAGTGAGAGGCAGGAAAAAGAGGATGGGCTCCGGCCTGCCTCTCACGTATCGGAACAATTTCCATTCCGGAGTCTTGTGTCTTTCCTGTCTCACGCTTAGCCACCGCCACACTTCCTCTCAAGGGTGAATAATTACATGCCTCCAGATTAGTGAGATGGAGAGAGGATTTATTTCGAAAAAAAGTGAGAAGACGGCAGCAGCAACTGCGGCTTTCACTCGCTCATAGGGAGAAAGGAGGAGGCTGTCTTTCTCAAATGTGAGATGGAAGCAAAAGCTCCTGGGTTTCATTCATTCATTCGTCCTTGGGTAGAGAGAGATGAAAGCGCCACCTTAAGGGGATTTAATACATTCATTCGTTCATAGAGAGACTAGATTCATTTTTAAAGGGCATCAATGAATTCATCCATTCATAATTTCATTATTTGCCCATCTGACATCTCTCACACCATTCATTTGTTCATCTGTTTAATTCATCCATTCATTATCCCTCCTTCCAGTCATTCTTCCATGATGGAATTCACACCCCGCTCACTCATTCATCCATTCACCTAATTCACACATTTATTCGTGCACATATCCATTAATTCATAAATTCATCTATCATCCATTATTTACTCATCAATTCATTCATTGGTGTACCCGTCGGCTCGCTGTTCATTTTTTCATTCACCCTTTCATTAATTATTCATCATTGGTCCACCCTGTCCAGATTTTTCACCCATTCACCCTTGTAGAATGAAAGTTACACCCACATTGATACATCCATCCGCTCAAGGATCCGTTGAGTCATTCATTCATTATTTCATCCATTAATTCAGCCATTCATCCATCCATCATTTGATTGATATTAATGGATGTTAACGTTTTGGTGGTGGATGCGTCCGCAGTCGTGTTCCCGTCTGCACTTGTCCTCCTTTGAGTCTTTATTTGGCAACTCATTTGCATCATTTAGCGACGATGACTTCGGCTGCTGCAATTGGGGCAAAATTAGGCTCCTCATAATGCTCATGACTGATTTTTTTTCCATCTGATTGCGTGTGTAAGAAGTTACATAAAATCTCATTTCATATTCAGACACGCGGTACTTCCACGAATTCACGTTCTGTCTGCACAGATTATATGCAGAGTGAATCTGAAGCGGCTCTCTCGGCCACTTTCGAACTGCCAATGTGTCGTCCAAAAGCGTACGAGTCTAATCAGCAAAAAAATAAATAAATAAATAAATAAAAACTCGATTGTAAAGATAGAAACCAAGCAAATTGTTTGTCCCACGTGAGACGCGCCGTTTATCCCTCCTGGTGGTATATTAACGCAATTAGAGCGCCGTCGGTGAATACGACTTATGTGGCTCGTGATTTCCATATCGGCGCTACGAGCGGCATGCCAGGCAAATTAGCATCTAATAATATTTCAATCGGGTTATTTGGAGAAATTCTGACGGCATCTCCAACTGCGCTCTCACTGAAGTGTACGTAGGTGGGATATAAAAAGTCTACACTCCCCTCTTCCAAATGGCGGGATTTTGTGGAGTTAAAAATGACACCGAGAGAATTCATCTGAAAATAATTCCATTAACATGATCTATCACCTGGATGCAATTTGGTGAAACAAAAATAATTGTGATTGCATAAGTGCGCACACCCTTTATTGCCACCATTTAAAGTACTTTCTGATTAACCCAGAATAAACTTCAGCTGTTCCTATCTTTTTTGTTTTGCTGGCGTTGGTTACTTCTTACTTCACGGTAACTTAGTTACAATTACAATTTGGACCTAGCACAGTGCAACTCATTAAATGGAGCCGCAGTCAATTTAAAGGCCCCCCCTGAGTAACCCCAAAATCAAGTTCAGCTGTTCTAGTGGGCTTTTCATTTTTGTTGTCGCAGAAGGCCGGGCGCTACGGCGCCTACGGTGGCCGTGTGAACTTGAACAAAGACGAGGCCGACACGAGAGGTCGGCAGCTAATTAAGAACGCGAACGGCATGACGGGTGCGAATGCTTCCCTCGAGGTTTTCACTGCACGTTCGGCTTCTTGTGGGCCGGGCCTTTATTAACCTGCCGTTTTGGATCATCGGCGGCACTTCGGAGTCCATCTCATAACGACGCGACGTGCTAATGACTACATTCAACTGTGACTTTGTATGACTCATAAAACCATCGGAGGGAGCTTCTACTTTGTTCAAGGGAAATGGGGCTTACGTCGGTCGTTTAATACAAACGTCTGCCTCTTTGCTTTCTCATTTGCGCATGACAAATATCTGCACCTTCGCACCGGCAGAGTCCTCCAAGGCTTTTTATGTTGATACTCCGCTCGCCTGCATTGTTTCGAGTGCGTGTTCATTCATATGGAGTTTTGTTTAGCTGCATCCTGTAATCCTGCGGAGGTATATTGTCTTCTCCTTTTTGTTGGCCAGCTTTTATCTTTCAAGGTAATCGACGAACGCGAGTTTTCCGGTGTAAGAAATCCCTTATGGATAGAATTGTCATTTTCAGTGAGTTGGATGAATCCCTTGATGATGCTGTGTGGTAATAATGCTGTAAAAATTCAAAAAAATAAACAAAAAAAAACTAGATTTAGGGCTTGACCGATTAATCGGCTCGCTGATTTAATCGGACAACATGAGCCACCTCACAAAAAAAGTGCCATTTTTTTTCTTGTCTGTATATGCAAATTAACAAATGACAACATTAAAGAAAGAAAGAAAACATTAAAACATCCTCCTTAAAAAAATCGCAGATTTTTACCGATTTTTCTCTCTATTGTGTATTTCAAAACAAACTATCTTTATTGTTGGGAACTTTAAGGAACCATGAAAGAAGTTATTTTATTCTGCTAAATATCGACTTAGGCATTGAAACACTGTCTCACACACACACACACACACACACACGCATACGTGTTTTTAGGACTTTTCGGGACGCATGCGCACACAGAAGATCGCTTTAAATTTCAATCGCTCCTATTGGCCTCATTTTGCACTTTTCAATTGCTTTAGATTCCCTTTTCAATGCTTCTGCACAAGAGTGTGGGGAGGAGACAAAAAAAAAAAAAAAAAAAAGCATTCCTGTCATTTCTCAGCCATTTTCCAGATAACTCTGAACACGCTCCCTAACAATGTGATGTCCATCCCCGCAGCTCCAAACACATCTGCGATTCGGAGTCTGCCCACAAGGCAGCGGTGCATGTTGGGTAAGCAATCAGCAGCTTCTCAGAGGCGTCGCTCTCTCTCTCTCTCTTTCTTTCTCTTTGGTGTGTCGTGCCGTCAACACTGGCATTGCTCTCCCAACAAGCGCTGCTGCCTCCAGGGGCAGTAAAGCCCCCGCACAACAACACTAATGAGCGCATTAGAAGGAAGCCGTGGAGGGAAAATGCTCCAATTGTAAATGGAATCGTCCCGTGTGTTGTTTGCCCCTGCCAAGGATCCTACGGCGTCCGCGTGCTGTGCGCGGGGAATAACCTTGAAATTGTCTTTTCGGCAAGGCATCGTTTGCGCAATGATATTAAGAGCAGGCAAAGGGTTGAGGAGTTGGTGAAATGAGGATTTGACTTTGGTGTTTTGAGATGTGAGGGGCGAAAGGATTTGAGGACAGTTAAGTTTTAAAGTAGAATGATTTGGTTTTATTGAGATTACTTTTTTTTTTTTCTAGGACTCTTTGCAACAACAATTAAATGAGCTAGCCCGTTGTCGCTGTGACATTTTTTTGTATTTTTTTTTTTTTAGTATCATGAAGCTGTAATTGCACATCCACTCCACTAGTTGGCAGTGGCGCTCTCTTTGCCCATTGTGTGCAGCGAGTATTAATTTTGAAAAGCGTGCAACCTTGCACTCACCGATTTTCCGATTGGCTGTGAGCGTCTTCGGATCATAGGACATAAAATGATTATAAGTTCCAAAAGTAAAAGTTTGGCAAAAATAATGAATAAATAAATGTTAAGTATCAAGCATATGAAATTGAAAAGTCTCCGGTTGGGTTGATATTTATTTCCTCCTGAAACACGAATGCTGAGACGTGCATTTTTTTTGGGGGGGGGGGGGGGTGGCGGGGGGGGGGGGGGGGTCATCGCATGCCATTTACCGGCATGTGTCCTGTAGCTGCCACACTTTTTAAATGACCTCCACGAGCTAATAAATACGGACCCGCTGCATCATTAGAACACCTTAGCGATGTGCTCGAAGGATCTCAGGTCTGAGAATTCTCTCCCGGATCACAGCGGCAGCATCTGTGATCCCCAGCCAGCCGGCTCGCGCGTTTCCTTGAAAGTCGCTCGACGAATCAGCGATTCTCATCGCGACGTCTCTGAAAAGTGGGCGAGCGATTTCAAAGAGTCCGGGATGAATCGGCGCTGCCGGTGCCTTTTATGAGTGTATTTTCATCCATATAGACCTCGCTCCAAGTCTGTGCGCCGGCAGCGATTTAATTTGAATTCAAGATCATTAAGCCAACTCAATACTGTACTTGTTTGTCGCTTGTAATTTGTTCAGCGCGCTTCCGTTGGATTGTAACTACTGTAAAACGGCTGAAAAGATGGCGCTATAAAGAGCCACTTTCAAATATAGTGCAAGCGCTTTGTAATTTTACCCAAAGGACATAAGTGAATTAAAACGTCATTACCGGCAGCATTTAAGTAACGTTTTAACTCATTAAGGCCGAAATTGCCTGACGAAACATCCCGGTAAAAAATTTATTTCCTGGTAATTCAACTCGTACAAAATAATTGATATCGTCTCACTTTGATTTGATATTCTCAAGCATTTCATTGGAGAACGAGAATTGGTTAAAAAAAAAAAAAAAAAAAAACTCTAGTGGTAGAAACGCGGTAATGCGCTTCCGTGCATGATGTGAAATGTTTTATCGATATTTATGTAATGCCAGCGTATTGCGCTAAATGAGCTTTATGATGCATATCTATATTTAGCACAAAGTCATGATAGACCGATTTTTTTTTCAATGTATTATTTAATTAATATTTATTTTTAATTTATAATTTTGAAAAAATAAAAACTTCAAAAACTTGACTTTGTTTGAATTCCTTTACGCATGTTTTTTTTTAACTCATTCACTGCCAGCCGAGTAAAAAAAAAAAATTCTAAAAAAATGGATTTTTGACGTCTTTAGCCGTCAATGGTAGTAAAGGAGTTTATATATCCAACGTTAAACATCCTTTAGCTGGATTTATGGCATCTCCGCACCACCTCCACCGTCACAAATCACAAAGTGAAGCAGCAAGATGTTCCAGCGTCGGCCGGGCCTTGCGATGCGTACTTAATTCCCTTCGCTCGTCCGACCCTGAGCGGCCCTTACAACACGGGGGGAGAGCCCGGCTGCCATCCTTCAGGACCGCAATGCAGAAAGCGCCGCCCGGTGATAGATGCGCAGCTGTCAAGCAAGCTGTTGCGGCAACAACACATCAGCATTGGGCGCTAGCAAGCGGCGCTACATGCTAGCGCACGCCATCGTGTAATCGTCTCGCGCCGCAAATGGGATTGACTGGCATTACGCTCGATACCTTGCCATCACAATTGGATTACGCATCATTCTCCTTTTCATCCGTTTACATTTTTCGTGCGAGCGTCGTCCGCGACAATCCCAGCCGCCGATATTTTCCTAATTGGCATTCTGAGCCCGCGCCGATCATCTGGCACACATTTGACGGCCGTGCGTCTGTTGGCCGGCAGCCGCCTCTCGACAGATGCTCTCGACGACGATCACTCGTGGCCGAGTGAAAAAACACCGTCATCTGTTTGTTGCGCCCCAGTGTCTCGTTCAATCTGGGGTTTTTTTTTTTGTTTATGGCCATTGATCGATCAATCTGGGGGCTCGGGATGTAAAGCCCGAGAGATGATGACGGATCAGACGGAACACAAAAATGAGAAATATATTCCTCTCGGGAACGACGACTGGTGGGTGAAGGTAAACAGGATCATCGAAATGTGCATCAGGCAAACATTTGCTTTTCATAAAATTATGCGTGTTGAAAGATTTCCCGGCATGCACAATAGGTCCAATGAAAGTTGCGGGGAAAAAAAATAAATAAAAAATGGGCTTTTACTAACAATGTCGTACTGCTCAGTGTGACACGTTTTACAGTTTATTGAAGGAGTTACAGTTCTCTAAATAAAAATTTTTACCGCAAATTGAATAGAAAAGAGAACCTGGGATGGAGCCCTCGGGGCTGCCTTAGAAGAGGGTGAAGTTCAACCTTAACCTGCTAAAAAGTCGAGAGCCGAACGCTGAAAACAGCCACAAAAGGACCTTCACCATAATTTATCGCCGTTTCTAATATTTTGGTTGCCTAATTTGCGGTAGTTTTTATGAGAGTTTTAGATAACCACTCAACCTGAAATGTTTTACAACTAGACTTTGAGGAACGCGACCATTGATTTATGGTCGCGTTCCTAAAGAACGCAATTAAAAAAAGGCAAAAAAATGACATGTGGCGCCCTCTTGCATACGAGAGTCAAAATATGCTGGATACTTTCTGAGAATGTTTTACTGAAGCATTACGCAAATTGAAGGGGCCTTAGGATGGAACCCTGCGGGATGCCGTGAGTGATTTTTCACATCTTCGCGACGTTGGTGACCTCATATTGCTAATTTTACTGAACTTTAGTTCTCGTTCGATTAAGAGTATTTGTTTTGCCTACTGAGAATGTGGAAGGGGGGGGAGGGTGGGCTGGGTGGTAGTCTCCAATCTAAAAGTAGACACATTTCACCAATTCCCACAGGACAACATTTAAAAGCTTTCCTATTCCAAGATGCCACTTCAAAAATAGAACACAAGACTCTCCCGTGCGGGATGCGAGTCCCCGGCAATAATTGTCACGGCGTTTCGAGTCCCTCTCAGCTTTTATCTCAACAGCGGCAGCGGTGACCACATTAGGTTTGCAAAAAAAAAAAATGATGTTAGGTCAGTGGTTTTAAGAGAAGCACACAAAAGCGAGATTTTTTTTTTCTTTTCTTCCCAACTATTAAAGAATGTTGATTTCATACGTCGTCGAACCTTTCTTTCTTCTACTTGTCAGTCCCTATCGGAATGGTCGCATAAGGAAGCAAGGCGGGAAGTGAGCAACGCAAGGTTGCAGGGGTACGAGTGACACAGCACTTTGGGAATTGATGATGATGTATGATGTCGCAGCCAAGAAGAAAAAAAAGAAAAAAAAATGTCTGGACTTGAAGGCACATTTTGGCAGCAACGTTTTTGAACGTCTTGAGCCAGAGGGAGCGAGGCTGTCAGGTCAGCCTTAAATTCAACATGTGACGGCAGATTCATCGTGTGAGAAGTAAAAAAAAAAAAAAATTTAAATAAAATATTTATCTTGATCAAGTTTTATTTTATATGTTGAAGTATTTTTAGATGAGTTGGTGGACTTTTCATACTCGCTATGAATTAAATTTCATTCGAAAGGTCAGGATTTCCCTCGTGGCATTCCTCAAGGTACCGTCCACGAGCCCCTTCTATTCCGCAATCGCCTCACAAATTTCAACGTTTGATGTTCGGTGAAGTTTTCTTCTTTTATGAGTGTCCTTTCACACCACTCTTACCCTTTAAAACTCCGGTTCATTAACCCCCCCCCCACCTTTTTTTTTTTTTTTTGTCTGGTTCGTTTTATGAGGTGTAACTAAAGTCCGTTCCATAACTTTTACCGCGCCAATAGGAACCAATCAACCTGATAGTGACCAAACAAAACCAAACCCAAAGCTGCGAGAGACTTTGATAAGTCGGATCACAGCAGGAGCACCCCCCCCCCACCGTCTTATCGTGTCTTTAAAGACCTTGTTGATTTATTTTCACGGCTTTTAGGAGAAAGACGGCTCATCGCTGAACTTGTTTACCAGCGCTCAGCTCTTTAGCCTGTGAGATCGAGCAACAAATCTCTTCCTCTGTCCAACACTAAGTAGTAAACTAAAGAAAGGTCAAAGAGACGTTCCAGGCGGACGCGGCTCTACTTCTTTGGTCACCCCCCCTCTCTCTCTCTCGCGTCGTGACGCAGACGGGATTCCGCGTGTTGATGATCTCATCTTTTGCATATGCCGTCCTAAATTGTCCTTTTTGTTTTTCCTTCAGCGATGGCCCCAACGCAGCCCAGCCTGCGGTCGGAGGTTTTCAAGCCTTGCGTCGAAGATAAGGACTTGGCCTTTTGCCTCAACGAGGGCGAGTGTTCCATCATCGAAACTGTGGCCGGGGTCCATCGACACTGCAGGTGAGCGCTCGGGCGGGCGGGTTCTTTTCTTTCCTGGAGTAAGCTGGCTGAAATCGGAACGCGTAACAGAACACACTCAAAGTCCATAATCGCCTCAAACACTAACTGAGGGATCAGAGATGCTTTTGGCCGCATTAGTCGATGATCCGCGCAAACAAATAGTGGGTCTTTGCATAAATGGATGGAAAGGCACAAAGCACGACGGCGGCGGCGATAATACTCGCATCTACGCATGTGTTGAATGGATGAGGTGCGTCAGAAAAGTTCCAGGACTGAGCCTTGAGTTTGAAATAGCAATAAAAATAAAATCACAAATCTGTGGCAATATTCTTCTTGGCCAGGAACTGTCAGATGCTCAAGGCGATGTGAACGGGCGGAAATGTCGAAGGATCGCTTTGTCAATTTGGGTTTCATGCGTTCGTTTTCGTATTTTAAAACGGCTCAATGAGAGGTAAGTCCAATATTGTCTTTTTGGAAAAAGGATTACGTTGAAATAACACACCTGACCAGCAGGGCGAGCCGTTGTCAAAGATGATGTACTTAAAGGATTTGAAGTGTTTGAGGATCTGAAGGAAGATTCTAAAGGGCGTCAAAGCGCGATTTAACTTCTGTCAATCTTGTCTCGACGAGTTCAGCGTTTGATTTTTATTGCGTTAAATAGGCGAGTTGAAAAGTGGACATTTTCAGATACAAGTTGCGGCTCTGGACCGGACGCACGGCTCCTCGCTTTGCGTGCATATCAACTCGCCCCGCGCAGCAGCAATTCCACCAACGATTACGCAAACACGTCTCGGAATCGGAACATTTCGGATTAAAGCACACCTACGTGGAATTAATGCGCCACCGTAGAAAGAACACAATAAGATCATAACTGACTGATGAGTTCAGGGAATAGGAAATATATATATATATATATTTTTTTTAAATTTAAATTCAGTTGCATTTAATTAAAAAAATGTTTTAGTATTAGTTTTAGGTTTTTTTTATTATTTTAAATTCAGTTGTGTTTAATTTTCAAAAAATTGTTTTAGAATTAGTTTTAGTTTTTTTGATGAGTTCAGGGAATAGGAAATATTTTTTTTTTTTTTTAATTCAGTTGCATTTAATTAAAAAATAGTTTTAGGATTAGTTCTAGGTTTTTTTCTATTTTAAATTCAGTTGCATTTAATTTTAAGAAAAATAGTTTTAGTATTATTATTTTTTTTTATAATATTTCAAGTGCATTTTATTTGAATAAAGTTACTAGCTTGGTGATGGAACAAATGAAGACACTTTTGAATTTTTTTTTCCAGATTGTGGCCTCCACCCCCACAGAAGCCTCAATTAATCACCTGAATAAATAAATGCCACGCCCAAAAATGGGCGTCAAATTAAATATGATTACACACATTGATAGACATCATTTTGGTGGAATAAAAAAAAAAAAAAAGTGCCGGAGTGTTGCAATAAAATCCTGACAGTATTCTGGTTCGTGCTGATAAACACAAACACGCACAAAAAAAACTAAAATAAAATTATCAACTCAATTCACGTCATTCCCTGGCGGCAAGCGAGCACTTTATTTATGATTCGGGTTGAGCTGACATTAAACAAGAAAAGATGTCAAAACAATCAGCGCGCTGGCGTCATTGATTGAGAACTGCGTTCGCAACTTGAATCAATGGCGAATCCTTGATAAGAAATCTCATTTAGCTCTCTTCTTGCCTTTTTTTTTTTTTCTCTCGCAGCCTTCCTTGCGCAGGATGTTCATGTTTGCCAATGCTAATAAGGCTCCCAAAATAAACATGCAAATTTGCTTTAAGACCTACTTTCGCGTGAACGCCGCGGCTGGCTCCCTCGTTCTCTTAACGCGGCGCCTTCGCACGTAAGACGACAGTCACCGGAAGGATCGCCGCATGACCGGAGGCCATCGCACACGGCCCCGTTCGGACGATTTTTGCTCGTCGGAATGGCAAACGGTCTGCGAGATAATGTGAAAAGGGAGCCGCGTTGCGGTTTAACGCCGAGCGGGACCTTTATCAGGATGAAACAGCGGCGTCTGCTGTCAAGCGCGGTAATTACGGATCATCAAATAAAGCCGGGAACCGGGGGGGGGGGGGGGGGTGATGACAGCTAGCTAACAAAGGCTTTCGTAGAAAACTGAAGCAACTTTTTCGACAACAAATTGTGGATTTAGTCCTTGAATTATTGTGAAGCATATGTACAGTTAAAAAAAAAAAAGGTTAGAAAATAAATTCTCATTCACTGCCATAAATAAATAAATAATTTACTGCCATTGACGGCTATAGGAGCCAAAAAGTTAATTAATTTTACGTGGGCTGGCAGGAAAAAAAAAATAATAATAATTCAAATAAATAAAATAAATAAAATAATTAACTCATTCACTGCCATTGATGGGTATAGAAGTAAAAAAGTTCATTCATTTTACGTGGGATGGCAGTGAAAAAATAAATAAATAAATAAATAAATTAACTCATTCACTGCCATTGACGGGTAAAGAAGCCTAAAAGTTTCATTTTTCAGGATTAAAAATCCAAATCAAATTCAATATAATGAATGCATATTGACACCCACTATGATTATTTTTTTTAAATCAATCAATTAGTCAGTCAAATCAAAAAGAAACATGCTGCCTAGCCCAGGGTGTGTGTGTGTGTGTGTGTGTGTGTGAGACCAAAATCTCAAGGTAGCAAGCGCCATGGTAACACAACGCCTCCTCCCGTTCTTGGGATATTTCCCTTGGTCCGTCATCATGGCGCCAGTCGTCTTTTCGAGCGCGTCAGTCGTCAACGATCGGCGGCAAATCATGGAGACATTGACGCCCGCCGTCGCAATTGATACAATTACCCATTTTTCACTTTTGATTGCTGCCTCCAAAAGTCATTAAAGCGCGCGCACGTTACATTTTAACCGACACCTCCGGCCAAATAATTCAGTCAGCGTGCGCACGTATCGGAGATGCTCTCACAGAACGAAGCAACATATTGGACCGCAAACGTCAATATTGTCATGTTCCGTGATGGATGCGCATTATTAAAGAATTGGCCTGCCGAGCAAATTTCTATCGCTGATGATTGTTTGAGATGACAAGACCGAGACTCAGCAGGTGGTGAGAAATGAACAGCAAACGATTACACTGGAATGCATTCTCGAATATCATAACAATCCCCCCAGATAGCATGCAAACATGAAACGGGGGAAATTGAAAACAACTTGGACGTGAATGAAATTATAATGTAAATATTAATAAATAAATATTTATTTATATTTATATTATATATATATATATATATATATATATATATATATATATATATGTATATAGATTTATTAATAAATAGATTTATTAATAAATATAAAAATATTAGAAAGGTGTGGGCAAACTATGGCTCGGGGGCCACATGCGTTTTAATCCGGCCCGCCGCACTTTGAAAAAAATTCAGTGAATAAACCTTGTTAATGCTTTATTTTTTTTTTAAATACTGTGGTGTGTCAAAGACAAATATTTCGTTGTAATGCTTTTGTTCACTTTGATTTAAAATTAAATGTCGTTTTTTTTTTTTCTCTGAGGAGTCCGGCCCCTCTGTCAAATTTTAGAACCCATTGTGGCTCGCCAATTAAAAAGTTTGCACACCCCTGTTATGAAGCATGATGCCTTTTTGATTCATATATATAATTATATAATATGTATTATTTTTGGAATTATCATTTATTTTAATTAATCGGTCCGTTTATCGGTAATCATAATTTTCAGGAGTTGCAGGCGACTTCACCGTCACGCTCACAGTTCACACACTCCAGTTGCGCAGGACATAAAAATCAGACGCACGTGAAAAAAGGCCAATTATGGCCTTTTTATTAAAATGACAATAGTTTGTTTTACGGCCAGTTGTGCGTTTTTTTTTTTCTTTTTTTTTATGGTGCACTTTGCGGCCGCTAACACGCGTACGCGCTGAAATGGTGATGGATTAGGATTTTAATCGTGGCTGTAAACAATGATGGATGAGCGGTGTGTGAGGTGCGCTGGGCAGCGGTGATATTGTGGCAGCTTGCAAGTTAACTCCTCGGGCCTTTTTAGCCTACGATCATATCTTATGGAAATAACGGTGTCACAATTGATCACTTCGCGTGGATGACCTTGGCTGGGCTTAGACATTATTGATAATGCGCCCCGGGCAAAGATGTTTCCCTTCCGCATTTAAAAGAAGTATACTTTAAACTAAAAGCGTGTTGCTGGACTCGTCGGGCTGCTAGTGTGGAATATTTGAGACCGAATTATAATTTGGTGTTTTGTTTCGGTGAACGTTAACTCATTCACTACCGAGTAAATAAAATTGCTCTTTGACGTCTTTAGCCGTCAATGGCAGTAAATGGGTTAATATTAAAAGTGTGGGGCTATTTAATCCATTTTTTGAATTACTGAAGTTTCATGAAACTGGTTTAAAGACCACATGGACTACATTTTCCGTTCTCTGCGATGATTCGGCCGGCCCGAGCAAATGTTCTCCCGGGCCGAAAATGGCCCCCTGGCCATAGGTTGCCCAACCCAAGCGTGTTTTCCGCCGGCGCAACTTGTATCCTCTTTATCAACGAGTTTCCTCGCTTGTGATGCAAAGATGACGCAAAGCTGCTGCAAGCAACTTCATCCAAAAGAAAATAACAAAAACTTTTAACGGCCCACTTCCTGCAGTTCCTCCAGTAAGCCACAATTTTTTTTGTCCTTTTTTCTTTATCAGTGCTTCTTTCCGATTTATATGTAAATCCGTCATTATTACATAAAAATGCTAATGCGCGGCGACGGCCGTACGCTCGGAAACTAATTTTCCAGGCAAGTTTGCATTTCAAGCAATAATTTTTGATCAGGGACAATTAATTAGCAGCCAATTAATTGTCAACATCCCGATTGAGTGATTAGTCAGCAGTCCCGACATCAACCCGAAACAAGATCAAATGCACCAATGTTGCCGAAGTAACGAATAATTAGGGTTGTAGTCAACGTCTGCTGAGTGCGATGAATAAAGGCGCGGATGATGAAAAGCGGGTTGCCGTGGCAACAAGGACTGCGCGCAAACACAATTAAGGATGCTGATGTTTTGGTTGCAGATCTTGATGTCTTTATTTGACACAAGTCTGCCATCTTTTCTCGCCCTCCGAAACGCCTCAGAACTCAAGTCTAGAATTTTTTTTTTTTTTTCTGTTGTTGTCCTTAAACCCCTCGAAGAGTTCACCGGCCATTCATTTGACATGTTTTTTTTTTTTTTTCTCTTGCTTCACATCCTTCAGAGTCCTTGAGTCTGTCGTAGAGAATGAGATTCTTTGTTGAAAATGGCGTTTGAAAGTCGCTCGCTTTCACATATTGCAGCAGTGTCCGCACGTATTTGCGAAAGTCATCTCGTTACATTGGCTACAACGATTAATCGACAACTAATCGAAAAAAATCGGGAAAAATATTTTTTAGAATGAATTATTCATATAGAGATTGATCAACGGAAAATTGTCCAAATGTCATTCTGTGTTTTTTTGTTTTTTTTTGCATTTGTTTGCGTGTGCATCCATTGTGATTAACAATAATTGCCGCCGAACGCTGTGATTTGACCGCCACTCGAAATACTTCATGAGCAGATTTGCACATTATATTTTTTTGGGCCCAAAGGCATGCTGACAACGGTTATTAGATCAGATTTAAATCAAGACTAATGGCTTCTTTTTCTTTTTTTTTTTTTTGTATGTTTGCTCCTCCAAAGCCATCAGTGCAAATGGATATTTGCAGCAATATTTCAAAATGTGTGTGTCTGTGTGCCTGCTGTGCCTCAGGGGACATCCAGCGAGATGAGGGGAAACATAAAATCTCCCAAAAGGAACAAAAACACAATCATGCTCGCTTCACCTCGTATGACAAAAAAAAAAAAAGTTGTTTTTATGATGAGTTGTCCAATAAAATCAATATGCTTCTAAATGTTTTTTTTTTCTTTTACAAAGTGAATACATGTTGAAAATAATTTTAAAAAATTAAAAATGTATATAAAAAAAATAAATAATAAAAAAATTATGGCAAATAGTGGCAATCTGCGAATAATTAACGTTCCCTCATAATTGATGAAAAAAATGAAAAAGAATAAAAAAAATAAGTATATATAAATGTAAATTCTCGTGGATCGTATATGAGTGACAGAGTCGATTGTAAGAATGTTTGTCTTCCAAGCGACATACATCAGAAGACAGCATCAGCAGCGTTCACCCAAAGTGACAAACTAAATCATAGAAATGAAGAGCACCATCTCTCAATTACCGCTTCCTGTTTGTTTCCTCCTGACCGCTTGGGCGATTCAATTGTGAGCGCGCCGTCCAACCTTGACGGGCATTACTAATCCACGTTGCTCCTCGGCTGAGCCACCCTGCTCGCCAAATGACGTTCGCCGGGTTCTAAAGCCAATGGGCCGTGTCCAAACTCCCCCTGCCCCCCACCGCCCCATCCTCGACCCACCGCCACCCGCCGCACGGAAGTCAGAGGTTTCTATCACACCGTGTTTGAAACTTTTTCTTTTAGTAACATATAGAGTGCAGAGTTTTTACTTATTTTTTTTTTCTTATTTGAAAAACAACAAAAAAAAAATTTCCTTTTTTTTTTTTCACGGTTCCGACCAAAATTTCCAATTTGTAAATTTATAAATATATAAAAATATAAATAAGAGATTTGATATAGATATAGATAGAAAGACAGATGAGTATATATTTTTTTATTTTAAATGAAATTTAATTGGCAGCAACACAGAAAACAGAATATTGGCAGGCAATCTTGGTCTAGTGCCACCTGGTGGCCACACCGAAGGAAAACAATGTCGGTCTGTAACGGATTTTCATTTCTATTCACTTCAAATGGGGAAAGATTATTTGAGAAAAGAATTGGGACGCGCTAATGTAGATTTATTGTCTATTTGTTTGTTTGTAGTTTTGTGAACCCACCCCCGCCCCCCTCCCACCCCCGCCCCCTTCCGTTGCTTCCTCCAAATGTCCGCATACAGCGAACGTCCATCTAACGCGCGCGGAGTTCACTTTTTTCCAGCGTTATCGTTGAGATTCAGCAGACGCCAACAGATGAAAGAGTCGCCTGTGTGTGTCGAGCCGACAAGGCCTCCCTTGTTGTTGCTCAAGCGACATAAGAGCTCGACGGCTTCTTGTCGGAAAATACAGTTCAACGTGCGCATTTGTGATGCGCTGCTTTAAACGCGGCCTTTTGTTTGGAATAGAGAAACGTCCATTTGAATTTGAGAGTTTTTATGAAGGCGCTACGTGCGGGTTCAGAAAATGTCGGCATGTCGGTAAATCTGATTTAGGACGAACTTGGATTGAAAAAAAAAAAAGGAAAAAAATCGCATATTAAAAATCACACTTGCAATTTGGCGTGAGGGGAAAAAAAACTCAATTAATTATTTTCAAAATGTTTCAGCCCAAATATTATGGGAGAGACGCTTGCAGATGATTTTAACCCCCCCCCCAAAAAAACAAAAAAAAAACAAGGCCGCAACCACACGTAACGGAACAGGCACTCAAACTGGGACGAGGTGTCCTTGTGAAGATATTTAATTGCGAAGATGGCGACCTGCGACTTTGCCTACTTGGATGTGCACTTGTGGCGACGAATGCGTTGCTGTGTCCTTGAGGACCTTTACTTGTTGAGCTGTGTACTTGCTCAGCTCGTTCTTTGTACTTGTGATGGCGCAACGCTCGGACAACATGCCCTTGAGTTTGTTCACGGGAGGAATCAAAGGATGCAGACGTGTGACTCGGTACCGGTAAAGATGTCGTTGTGGGCCGTGTGGACCGTGAAGGGAGAAAAGACGTGTGCTGGTCAACATTGACGGGAAACGCCTTTCACGGATTCATTCGGGGGAGCGGGTCTAACCAATTATCCGTTGTATCCGAGTACTTTTGAATAAATATCGGAGGTGTGCCAGAGAATCTTAAGCCACAAGTAAGAAAAAAATTAATTAGAAAAATAAAATTGTCAAAAAATAGGAAGTATGAATATGTACGTAGGACGTGCATGCGTCGTGTGATGCTAAGCTAATGGCCATGCTTTCCATTTACTTTGATGGGAGAGTTGCCCCTGCCAACATGGCCGCCATATTGGCGCGTGTTTCAGCCTGCTCGGTCTACTGGAAATCTGTTGTTCTCGCAGCTTGTTTTAGTTTGGCTTTTTTTTAGTTTTACGATTAGTTTCAGGGGTTTTATTTGTTTGTTTTTTTAAATATATAAGGTGATTTTTAAGCGCAAGATTTAAAAAAAAAACAACTTTGACCTTCCTTCATCAGCACAGATGTGCAGCGATACCAAAATAAATATTTTTTCAAATAAACCCCCAAATTCTCACCTTCTCACACGCTCAACCCACCTGAGGGAGCCCTGCTAACGAGATGAATTCAAACTCTGTTAATTAGTTGAGTGAGTTTTGTCCCTAAACAATCAGATGCCAATCGTGATTTCCGGGACTCTTCCTTCCACTTGGCATGTTTGCAGCCGACGCTTATTGACCTGCTCAAATGAATTTGGGGCGTAATCCAGTGAAGTTGCAAATGAAAGGAGACGGACAAGTAAATCCCATTGTTGCAGCCTAATTTAACTCACTTATTAAGCGACAGGCTGTTTGATGCCCGACGGCGGGAAAAGCATGATTATTTGTCAGGACGCGTAAACGTTGCCGCTAATTTCAACCCGGCGCGGTGAATTGAAGGCGTTTTCCGTGACACATTTAACTCGTCGTCAGCGTGAAGGGAGGTCATCTTAAAAAAGTGTCATTTTCTCCTCCGTGTGCGCCGAGACGACGTCAGGTAGGAGACAGTCTTGTTGAAATAATCCGAGTGGTGTCCATACGTGTTAGTTGTGACGTCACTGGCCACTGAATGAATTGTTCAGCGAACCGAACGAGAGATGCTCGACACACGGATGAACCGCCTTGACGGTCAAAAGGAATTGCAGTCATTTTGCGTCGTCATTTTTTTTTTGTCAAATTGGAGTTGTGTTCCGCGTTCGTATATTATGACGACATTGTGGTTGAACAGACCTTGACGTGTGGAGTTGTGGCATATTTGGTCGTCTTGGTGGTTCGACGTCTCTCTCTCTCTCTCTCTCTCTCTCTCGCTCTCGCTGATGATGCATTCACAAAAATCGGAAACAATACTACTCAGCAAATCGCAATTGTCAACACAAGAACAGATAACCGAATTCGTTCCAAGATGCTTCAAAGAGTTCAAGCGTATTTTTGTTGGGGTTTTTTTTTGCCTGGATTGTGTTTTTCATTGTTTGTTAGCATTAAGCTAGCAAACTTTCCAAATAACCAAAGTTAATGCAGTTTTGTTAAATACAATATGCCTAATTATCTTTGGTTCATGTTTATTTTTTTTCCGGCAGCGCTCTAAATAAATGCTTGTAAGTATACTCCAAAATATCGAGGTCAAAATGGATAAAATATTATACATGTGGAAAATGAACTGTATGCTAAAAAGTTAAGCTAATATGTGACGCTCTGTTGCTTCCGTTTGATTTGAATTCTTTTAATGATTGTCTTTGTGTGTGTATTTCTCTCTATCGATGAGGCAAAA
This sequence comes from Idiotropiscis lumnitzeri, assembly GCF_059441095.1. Lineage (NCBI taxonomy): Eukaryota > Metazoa > Chordata > Actinopteri > Syngnathiformes > Syngnathidae > Idiotropiscis > Idiotropiscis lumnitzeri. The sequence continues at coordinate 10,102,510 of NC_142410.1, forward strand.
CATCGCAAAACAATTAAGTGGAAGCTGTCTTTTGGGTGTTTTCAATTTGCTCGCCTCGGTGACATAACTGGGCAGCTGTCATAAATCCGAGCAGGAGGTTAAGCTTCCTAATTGATGTCCTCAAATTCCTTGAGCCATGAGAAAGAAAAACGAGGAGGTTCGAGGGGAGGGGGGTGGCGACCCGGCAGTGTGAGGCAGAGGAGATGAGCGAGGGAGGAAGATTAGAGTTCCCTGACAAGGACTCTTTCAAGTTTGTAGGTTTGAAGTGCTAACGAGATGCAAATGTGTGCAAATAAGTGCGCAACCACCCTCTGCTAAACTCTCGCGGAATACTCACAAGCTACCAGCTAATTGTCAAAAATGGGGGAAAGTTTGACCAAATACTGCAAGGAATCGGAACACTGCCGCTAATTAACGGGCTCGTCGTTCGGTGGCTTGTTCTGATCGGGAAGGAAGGATGGCGGCAAATTCAATAAAATGCTTGTTTGATATCCCGTCAAGATAATGCTCCGTTGGGACGCGATTATTTGCTAATGAACATTTATTGCAATTAAACCGTTTTTCTTCAGAAAATTTGATTTTTTATTTATTTATTTTTTTTTAGTCAAATTAAAATTCATTTGTACTTTGTGTGTGCGTGTGTGTGTGTGTGTGTGTGTACCCTAAAACATATCTGTTGATTAATACGTGCAGACATGATTAGGCGGCCATGGTAAAAAATAAAAAAATAAAAAAACAGTTTGGCAACACGTGACAAGACAACTAACGGGAAGCGAAACCAACGTCGATCGATGGTCCAATTACTGTCGCTGACACGCAAATCCATACGCGACGATATGGAAGATGGCAAATGAATCCATCTGACTTGTGTTTAAAACTTGGACGACAAATTGAGCGAGATCGCCGAGCGTCGCCATCGACTGGGAATAACAGCCCCCCCCCCTCCATCCCTCCCGACGTGTGAAGGAACTTTGAAATGCCTCCAACCCCGAAACGGACTCGGCCCGCACGCACAATTCCGGGAAGTGGCGAATGACACGCTCATATCGGCAATGCAGCGCAGATGATCCACCAGATTGTGACGTCAAGGACTCCTAATCTCGCCGCATCCCTTGTGATGACAGAGGCATTAGCATGCAGAGATAAACGGTGACGAACGCAGGGAGAGAATTGCTGAGGGAGGCTCAGAAATGTGGATTTTTTTGTTTTTGTTTTGTTTTTTTATGACCACATTGAATCGACAAGTCAATTAGCGATGAAGGCATAATGTGGCACTGTAATTTTTCGTACCATGATGGAGGAATTATACCAAAGGCTAATCAAGTCGTTAAACACACTTTTGAAATAATAAAAACACATTTCAATGCATATTTAGAGAGTATATATTATTGTACATATTTTACAGTGTTTAAAAAAAAAAAGACAAAAAAAAAAAAACCCGAGACAATATACATCAATGAAAATGAACCTGTCGATTTCTGTCGGCGTAAAAAGCAGGATTTAAGAGGATTTGCTATTTCATAATTTTCAGTGGTCAACTGTGGAATTGCACCCACAATAAATGGGAGACGACACAAAATTTAGATAGCGAGATAAATTGTAACCACAAACGGAGCCGACCAATATTGGAAATGATGGAAAGGAAGCTCAGCGATAATAAAACAATCATTAATAATAGCGAAAATTAACTTTACCGGCTGGGAAACCTAACTCCATTCGTTTTCTACCCGTATATGTTGTCGCCGCTTTGTCGTCAGTATTGCAATGCAAAAAAAAAAAGCCATAAAGACTTTTAAAAGAAAAAATAAGAATAAAAATCTTGAACTACCGGTCGAGTGAAAAAAAAATTCAAATTAATCTTTGACGTCGTTATCCGTCAATGGCAGTAAACGAGTTAACTGACGACAAGAGCTCCACTTCTCAATGGCCTCCTCACATTTTTCTCGACTTGAAAAATGTCCAAAAGCGTCGTGACAGTTAGTGATGGGAAAATGAAGCTTCAAATTTGCTTCATGGACCAGGGGGATGAAAAAAAAAAAAAAAGCGCTCGGATCAGACAAAAAGGAACCCTCGACGTGAACGAGCTCCCCAGCGCGCTTTTGGAAAGCAGACGTCGTCTCGGTATTTAAGAGCAGACTGCATTTATTCAGCGCACAGCCCACCTTCACTCCCACCTCGTCAGCCGCCTCTCTTTTATCTGCCGCCACGCAGCGGATCTTTCACTCTCCTTCGGTACACATTCACGCACACACGCGCTGTTTCCATGGTTATGGGCTGCAGGAAAATCGCAATGTCCCAATTTATTGGGACTTGTTCAACATTTGTCATGCTTCCTTTCTCCCCCAAAAGCGGCCGTGTTTACACCGAATTATACATTTAAAGCAGCTGTACTGTTATTTCTTTTCTTTTTTTTTTTTTTTGCGCTAATATAACAAACCCCCCTTGAATTGACAAAGTGTGATGTCAGACACCGGAACCCAACCGGGCTCATTACTCTGCAGCGCCCCTCGGCTTTCTCTGAGCTTTTGGGCAATTTTCAAGCACACTCATTATTTTGCTGCTCTCATTTATTTTTTTTTTTGGTCCATTTTGTAACCGTCTTGCTGTGATTTTTTTTTTTTTGGTCATTGATGAAAGGTCCAAGAGGAACACATTTAAAGACATTTAATGAAGTATTGATTAAATGTTGGCCATCTTAAAGCCATTAAAATTTCAGTTCGGAAACTTCTGTTCACTAGCGGTTGAGTCGATTAATCGATTAATCGGCTGGTCCACAGGTTGACTTAACTCGGTGCTTCCCAAATGGGGCCCCCTGGAGGGGGGGGGGCGGTGTGACACTGAGGGGGGAACATGCATTTTTTTTCCCACCATACTACAATAAAGTGTAATTGCACATCCAGTCCACTAGTTGGCAGTGGCGCTCTTCTTGCTCATTGTGCGCAGCGAGTGTTAACTCTACGGTGTAGGTTTGTTTTGCCACAAAAATGCTATTTATAGTTGCGGCGAAGAGCGGGTGGGGGGGGGCGCGAATTGTTTTCTTCTTGCTAGGGGGGGCATAACAAAAAATAATTGACTTAACTTCAAGCTGACGAATTGCTAATCACGTTTTGGCATCGTAACTCTTAACAGAGGATTTTCGATGTCGCTAGACACAAACCAGTATTAAGTCGCATCATACGTTTTGGAAATAACTTGCCCATCACTGTCTGTGATTAACTCATTCACTGCCATTGACGGATATCGACGTAAAAAATTCCAATCATTTTAACTTGGGTTGGCGTTATGATACCGATCAGGAAAACCCACGGATCCATTTCAGTAGTGAAGTGGTGAGCGCCGATGGATCATTTAGAACCGGGTCAGTGATGTCATTTTGGGGAAGTCGGGAGCTCGGTCCCAATTTGATGGCGAAGCCTGCGAGAGTGCTTAAGAAACCGCTCCAGGCGTTCCCCCTCATGGCAGAATTCTCACAGAACCCAGAGAAGATGGAAGAAAATACAGAAAAGATTAAGCGTAACTGTCCGATCTGAAAATACTTCCACGCGTGATTAGAATTCAAGCAACCCAGAGATGATGATCTCATTCAGTCCCATTGACGGATATATCCGTCAAATCGTTCATTCATTTTACTTAGCCTGGCAATATTCCAAATGATCTCTCACAAAAAAAATTCTAAAACAGCTTCACAGTTGATGAATCTTAAAGAGAACCCCTGAGGAAAAAAACCTCCCAAAAACCCATTTGGGGTTTCACCAAAAACGAGCATCTGAAACTCGTCCTGCTACCAACTAATTGTTTACCGTCAAAATAACCAAATAGCCGTCAGATTAAAATTTTCAAAGGACCCGAAGCTCTTGCAAGGTGAGTTTTTCCACGTCCAAACGAAGTTCAAAAGCAGAAAAGTTAACTCCGACTGCGTTATGGTAACGAGCGCGCGCGAAAGCGATTTGAAGGACGGGTATTTTTGTGATGACAATTTTTCGTGTTGACACTTTCAGGTCAGCTCTGTTTACGTATGTAAAAATGACTATTTTGATATTTGAGCTGTAGACATGCCACGACATTTAAAGAAAAGCAAAAGGAAGTCAAAAACATGAATGTATTAACGGCTGGCGGGGAAATGTGCCGAAACATAAAATGTTCTTGTCTTGTATTTTAGAGTCTAAAGGGAATGGAAATGGAAGTAAAAAAAAAACACATCCTTTGGCACATACTGTAATTGCTGGGAGTTACATGCATCCAAATGTGAAAGGTTAGACGTAGTAGAGGGGGGAAAATAAAAGGCAATTAGCTTTCTTGAGCCATTCTACAAACATTCCCCTGAGACATGATAAACAAACAAAAAGGCCAACGCGTGTTTTTCCATCTCCACCAGGCTGTGGGCAGATTTAAGGTTCAAGTGGAAAGCCACCAACAGAAGCTCCCAGTCTCGGGAGACTCCGCCCCCTCCGTCCCTCCACTTCGGCCTGGGGGCCACATGCGGCCCGTTAAACGTTTTAATCCAGCCCGCCAAACTTAAAAAAAAAAGAAAATAAAAAGAAAATGTGGTTTCTGACATGTGCGTCATGAGGAACTATTTTAGCCACACAAAATATCAGGAATAACTATATTTAAATAACTAATTTAAATAATATATTTCAATATCTTCTTTCGATAACTACTTTAAATAATTTATTGACATATCTTCTTTAAATAAATTATTTAAATAACAATATATTTAAAAACCAAAACCTCTGAATTCATATGCAGACTCATTTATGTTTGTCATCTGTTCGGACGGCGCACGTTCTCGCTTTTGCGTGTCGATGTCGAGCGGATGACTTCCCCCCATCGTGACAGAGAGCTCCAAAATGGCCGAAATAATCAAAAGAAAATCACCAGCCAGTCATTCTAATTATCCACCGAGAGGTTCCTCAGCGAGCCTTTTGTCTCCACGCCGGAGAAAACGACGCTGTGTCTGTTGCGTACCACGGGGGTCAGCTGTTCTCTCTTGTGACAATCAAGGCGGCGGCGGCGAGGTTGTCACATTTCGGACAGCGAGTGACATGCCTATCTTATTAATGTGCTCCGAGGAGCGATTAAAGCAACAGCTGAATAACCCGCCGCCTTGAAGAGTGACTTGAAAATCTATCGGCAAAAGTGTGACAGCTTGGTCGTTCGTCACGGACGGAGACAATGACGGCTTACTTATTTCCCTCCAATTGTCGCTAATTTTACTTATTTCCGAGGAATAATTGAATTTGTCAATCAGTTTCATGACACCGGTCGAGCTTTGGGTTTTTTCTCAAGCGTATGTTCAACCGGTAATTGGTTCGACTTGAGCTTTTTTTTTTCTTCACCACTAGGGGCGCTCTATAGTTCAGAAAATACGCTAAATAAATCTTGATTTATTTTTTTGCCCCTCTCTTGGGTCTGTTCTGTTTTAATTAAATAATTTAATTCAAGTTGTTGCCGTGTTAAAAGGCACTGTTTTAACCATCTGTTTATGTACCATTTTTTTTTTTCAACATAGAAAACTGCGGCTTGTATGCCTTTATTTTTATTTATTTTTTCATTTTTATTTATTTATTTATTTTTTTTAGTCCAGAATTTATGGTATAAACTTTATTAACACCTGTAAGGCAATTCCAACTTTTTAAACAATGCAATTGAGATCAATCAATTGAATCAAATGTTTTATTTTTTGGTGTATTATTATTATTTATTTATTTATTTATTTACTTTTTTTTTTTTTTTTTGCGAAAAGTGGACCAACGAATTTGAAATAATGATGCTGTTTTTTTTTAATTTATTTTATTTATAATATACGTTTGAGGTCAACGAAAGTGGCAATAGAGGTCATTAAATTCAATCCAATTCTGTCTTTCAGTCAGGAAGAAAAAAAAAAAAAAAAGGATTTCCTTAGATGGCGTTCTTGGAAGCGTCCTTTTCGGTTATTTTCCATTTTATATTTCCACAGTGCAAATGTTGTCTAGAAAGTTGATTTCTATTTATTACATTTTTTTTTTTTCGGCGCTCTCCAACCTGCTCGGAGGAGCTTATTTGGGGATTTCTTATCAACGGTGCTCACAACTGTAATCGCACATCAAAATCTCCTGGCTAATTTTCTCCAAAGGCTTTTAACCTTTTCGGCGGGTCAGTGGAAATTTTTTCTTCACGTCGCGGTAAAGCAAATATTTCCCCACTTGCTGCATTCCAGCGCGTTAACTTCTGACTCACAAGGGCTGCCGTCGAAATTTTCTTGGCCAAAAGTGTCTTTCTTGTGCGCACGCCGCTCGGTAGAAAGCCGTCAAGAAGTCGCCGAAGAACCCTCGCCGCTTTTGGAACGCTCACAATCCAATCTACTGCGAGGGAGTTGAACTCCAAAAGTCAAAGTTTCCCGTTTCCTGATCGCATTAGAACACGGCAAATCACACCTCCAAACGTTTGGAATCCCACTGATAAGAGGAATATTCTCGCGCGCCGTGCCGAATTACCGGCGTTATTTCATGTCAGTGGCAAGTCTTTCGCCTCACTTGTTATTCCACAGCAGCAAATGCGCCGCAGGCTTTTTTTTACATTTCAACGTGCCGGATCCCCAACCTGAAATATTAGGAGTAAGCGGATCAAGTTTTTGCACAAAGTGAGCTCTGTCACACGTCTTTTTTTTTTTTTTTTTTTGGTGACCCACATTTATCCACGCACGCAAACTTCAATTAATCATTTCATGTCTCTTAGCAGGCATGTGGTGGCTTATGGGAGAGAAAAAAACAACCGACCTGCTCTGACGTCTTTGAATTTTGAATTTTTTTTTTTTGTAATTAAAAACAAAAATCAGTTTCCGGGTTATGTGTCGAACACGTTTTAAGTTCCACGACAAAAACCAACTGTTGTATAACAGCAATGCTTATTTTATATTTAAAACAGAGCAGTGACAAAATTCTGCCTAGCAACGACTCAATGCATCTGACCAGGAAGACCAAAAAAAATAAAAAATAAATTGATATTGTTGTGATCGCTACACTTTATTATTTATAATTAAAACAGGTCGGTGAAATTAGTTTATTTACCAAAATCTATTTTGGGAACAATTGCCCGAGTGAAACAGCAGTGCTGCGAATTCTGCCTAGCAACACGTGACACCAATGCAAAAAGTCAAAAGTGAGTTGCTTGCTTTGGCGCCACCTAGTGGCATCGATGTTGAAGTGAGTTGAGGCGCTTCATGTAGTGCTTTGACGCCATCGTCTATGTGGGGGGGACTGTCAATTTTTGGTGGCAGGGCTTGGTCTGGTTCTGAGAACATGGTGACTAATAACCGAGTGCGCTCATGAATGCAGCGCACCCGTACGGTTATGAAGTTGAAAAAAAACAAAAAAAAACTCCGCCCCCTTGAGTCAGATGGCGTTGGCGCCGAGCGATGATGAGTGAGTCAAAGGGGAGTCAGCTGTCACATCCTCGCTTCCCGCCGCTCGGCACTGGCGACAAACGAAGCGTCTTTAAATCTCATTTGGCACCGACGATCATTGTTTGCCCGCCGCGTGAGTCAACGCCGCTCCGGCCAACCTGACGCTGAATCGGATTTTTTTTTTTTCAGGGTGCGATCATTAATCAGTCGGTCGGACGGCGTTGCTAGGCCTTGGCGGCGCGCTCTGGCTCGGACTTGTGGATGTGTTTTGGCGCTGATAAGAGCGAGCGGGAACATGGTCCTCACATTGAGGTGATTGAAAGGGGCCGTCGGTGTCACTTGCGGAATGAAAAGAGGAGACGTGTTATTGTTTGGTCGCTCGCGGCTGTAAAAGCTCGCAAATTGGCAACATTTCGTTGGCTCAATGTTGAGCGAACACATTTGACCAAAATATGCTTGCTGTCATTTTTCGTACTTTTTTTTTAATGGGCGGAACTCAAAAATTTAATTTGGGCAAACTGCGGCCCGGGGGCCACATGCGGCCCCTTGAATGTTTTAATCCGGCCCGTCGAACTTGGAAAAAAAAATTAATTTTATAATTTTATCAATTCTATAAATTTTATATAATTTTCTAAATACGGTGCTTTTTTAAAAAAAAAAACATATATTGTTGTCATGTTTTTTTTTCTCTGATGAGGTGAGGCTACCAAAACACTCCATCCATCTGCTCCTGGTCCGGCCCCTCTTTCAAATTTTAGAACCGCCAATCAAAAAGTTTGCCCACAACCGATTTAAAGGGTTGTAAATTATAACATCAATGCCCTTTTTTTTTTTTTCTTTTTTTTTTTAGCATGTCTATGGCCTCTGCGATTCTGTGTTAGCATTAAGCTAACGGACGCGGAAGCTACAATTTTCTCTCCACCACTCAATGAATCGCCAAGTAGTTAGCGCTACGACCCCAAGACGAGCGAAAAACTATTAATAATAGTCATAAATAATTCCGCGTACGCTGCGCTAACGCTAATCAACTCATTCCCTGCCATTGACGGCTATCAAAGTCAAAAAGTATTCAAATTTATTTTATTTTTATTTGACCCCGGCTGGCAAGTTAAAAGGTCATTAATTTACATGGAGATGAAACAATCTTTTATTCATTTAATTCAATTGCCAACTCTTGTTTGCGCTTTAACCTCCTCTCTGCCCTTTCCCAGAACACGAGATGGGAAACGTTCTCGTCGGAGACGCTTGATCAATAAGTCCAATCGATTCAACGTTTCAAGGGCATCATATTTAAAGCCTGCCGAGATTATTCCGTAATTTATTCAGGTGTTTTCCTGAAAATTCTTCCCTCGTCCAAACTGACAAAAAATGAACTCTCGGTAACCATGGAAACAGAAATGCTGCGGAAAGTTGTTTTGTTTTCCTGCAATATTTGCCGGCATTACGCTAAGCTAGCCTAACCCGCCAATAATCGCCTCAGTGCTAAAGCGGGATGTAATCTACTAACTAATTCCGCCGACTCGCTTTGAGACTAAATGAGGAGGAGTTGGGGAAAAAAAAAAAAAGAATGATGGCGCCCGTTTTACGGTGGCGGCGGCAATCAATCACATCCACTTACTGTAACGTCGTCGCCTTGTCCTTGAAAACTTGGAATTTGTGTCACAAACATCGCCAGCTATCAATCCATCATTTCACCTGGACGTGTCCTTGTACCTGCGAGATTTTTTTTTTTTTTTTTTTCTCGGCATTGAGTGTTACATGAGAAATTGTGTACTTTTTCCCACCCTGTAAAAATGAAAAATGGTCTTTTCCGTATGAGCAGTAGAATGGTTGAATGGTCCGTTTATCTAAAACGTGACATTATTTATTTATTTTTTATTTATTTTTATTTTTTTTTTTACACACGTTTTAATTAAAATTATTCTCCGAAGCATAACAGGGTCAGCCATATTGAGATCTGAACCTTTATTTATTTATTTTTTTTATTATTATTTTTTTTTGTGTGTATGTGTAATTGGCCGGGAGTCAAGTCGGCTGCGTTCAGTCCCACAACGGCGCAAACGCCCATTTCTATCTGAGCCCGTCTCGGAAAATGCCAAAAGGAAGTAACTGTTGAACCACACTGCTAAACTATTTTTTTCCATTGGCGTCACTGCGAAATTTTTGGGAGTTTGCTTTTGTGATTTTTTTTTTTAATATTTTTTTTTAATTTTTTTTGCTTTTGAGTCTGAATTAAAAATGTTCTACTTGCATATTACTCCAACAATGCACAAAGCAGTTAAGAAATGAATTTTCAATCATTTCCCATAGTTCGGAATTGTTTTCCAATGTTGATGGTCAGAGGTCAAAGGTCGATCATCATCCAAAATGGACCTCAGGATGACCTTTGTGGATGTGAGGTCATTCTTTTGAAAATTCAAAGAAAACAAAAAAAAAAAAAAAACACGGCATTGCAGCTCATTACGAGCAATATTTCTCAAAGCTTCGCCTGGAACGCCGAAAGAGAACGCGCGCGTTGCATAATGTCAGACGACAAGACTCGGCGTTTTGTTTTCCTTGACTGCGTTCGTAGCAGCCAATCTGCACCGAAGCGTCTTTTCTTACATTTTCGCACATTCTGCAATTTATTTATTAATTTTTTCTTTTTTCAGTCGCTCGCAATTGTCCATGAACTTTAATGTCACCGCGTTTGTTTTGACATGACACCAGCAAGCGCCCTCGAGTTAAACTCGGAATGATCTCACCGAAAGGCACCGTTGCTCTATTCCCTCCATTTGACAAAGATAGCGGTCGTGGCAGGAAAAAAAAAGCAAGTGAGGAGACGGCGCTTGCGGCATGGAGATTGGACGAGGGATGCGACATGAGAATTATTAAATAATAAAAAAAAAAAAGATCTGTTCATTTGCGTTAGAAAATCCACCCCACCATTCTTTTTTTTTTAGACGCCGCGTAAATGGCATTATTCAGTATTTTGTTCTCAGGAATAAAGCGTTCGTGCTGGACAGACGACGACAAAAGGAGCAAAAAAAAAAAGAAACAAGGCTCGAGAAGGAAGCGACAGAAAGAAAGGAGCAAAAAAAAGAGGAAATCGTTTTTGTTGTTATCAATATGTGCTCGGCAGAAGAATAAGCCAGGAAGGCAAAAAAAATAAAATAAAATTTCAAATTTGACCAAGATGAAATCTTTCATATCAGAGCTTGACGGCCAGCGTGTGGAACGGGAGAATTTGCGCTTAGAGTGCCTTGTTGTCCGACATGAGTGCATAAAGTTGCAAGTACTGGCTGGGGAATTTTTTATTCATTTATTTATTTTTTATTTTTTTTAGTAATTTTCTTCTTATTGAAGAGCAAAATTTCCACTACACAAACAAAGTGAAAAAATATGTTGCTGTCAAAAAAAGAGGAGAAAGAAAAAAAAAAAAAAGTGATCATAATGAAATATAATAATAATAATAATGATAAATAAAATAAAATTAAATATTTAATAATTAATAAAATATTAATTTATTTGATTATTGATTTTTCTTAAGTGCAACTTGACAACCAGTGTGCTGTGGTCCCTTTAGAGTGCCTCGTTGTTGCCGTGTGAAAAAGCCCCACTCTTTTTAATGGGAGTGTAAATAATAATAAATAAAGACTTTATTTCTTTAATTTTTTTTTTTTTAATTACCGTCAGGGTAGAAGACATGGCCCTCAAGCCAAAGGCTCCATTTTTTTTGTTCTGCTGTTGTGGGCACGTGCGATCATGCCAACCGCACTCTGGGTGAGATGCCAACACATCTCCACATATGCGTGGTTGGAGTAGATATGCAAATCTTATTTTGACAAGCGCACCTTTGGACAAAAAGAGCATTGAGTGAACATAAAATATGTATTTTTTCGAATGTGGGTGGACGTTCATAAATGTGCTAAAACAGAAGGTAGCTTATTAAAGTCCAAGCGTGATTGGCTGATGAATTATGAAAATATGCCTCGATAATTCTAATTAGAGGGGCAGTGTTTTTTGTTTTTTTTAAATAAAACTCGTCATGTGATGACAAATCTCACATTCTTCATCATTGCTGTAAAAAAAAAAAAAAAAAAAAAAATGTTTGTTCTCTCCCCATTCCTCATCTTCATAAAGACTGATTGTTTACTGGCTGCAATTAAATGGATTTTTTGCCGACGCGTTGTTATTTCAGCCGCAACGCAAGTGATTGGGATCCGTGAACGCGCACGTTCCTTTCAGCTGCGGGGCAAAGCTAATCAGCCGAGCGTTAAGAAAAGTAATTAGCGTCATCCGCGTGGAGGTGCGGATGTGCGCGTCGCGCCGACTTACAAAGTATCCCGCTTTTGTTTACCGAGTCCTTCTAACCTAGTCCGACTTGCTTTAATTGAACGGATGCAGTGTCGATATTTGGATTTGTCCTCAATTGGTTCACGGTTACAAGTACGGAATGTCATCACCATCCAGAAAACAAGAAGTGTTTTACCGCGGCAAATAGTTTTTTATAAGTTGTTGAGTACTGCTGACAAGGAACCAATTAGATAGTGCTGTGGGCGGGACAATCTGCTTCTGCATGCAGGGCCACCAGCATGAGGGAGAGGGAGAGAGAGAAAATATTTTGTTTTTATTTCTTGAACAAAAACATTTTCAATTTTAGGGGGCAATATTTCATTTAATTAGCCATAATAACCTCTCATTGACCGATTTTTTTTTTTTTTTTTTAAATAAATAATTAAATTACTGACAGAATTTTCGACTGCTCTACATCAACCTTCGAGTTGACCAGCCCGACGTGATGCAAAAAAAAATTTTTTAAAAATCAGCCATTCATTTCTAAACTGCTCGCAACAAAAATATCCAAATTGTGCCAAATTCCCCCAAAATTCAAGATGACATTTCATGTAAAGAATTCTCCAAGGATCCGAATTGTCACAATTATTTTCAACTCCATAACGAGCTCACGTGCGCTCGTTAATTTCTGTCATCGGTGGCGGAACACGCGTGTTTCATCACGGACCGTGTTCGGCGGGACTTTGCGCTCTCGGCACGTGTCAGCCGGTCACGACGAGCAAATTGTTTCTCGCCCTTTCGCGATTTGCTGAGTACGGGCAAATTCAATTAGCCGCCATCGCGGGAACTGAGGCTTGACTGACAGCGACGTCTTTGACTTTGACGCTTTCCTGCCTCCTCGTTTTCATTTTCCACCTGCCTTCGTTTTTTTTTTTTTTCGTCATCCGTCGCCTTCATTTGCATGTTTGTCCTTATCGAAGTAAAAAAAAATTTTTTTTTTTCAGGATATAAAATATCTTTTGGGTGCTCGGAATCAAGTGGACATGACGCACCCTCTGCTTTGCAAGAACAACAAAATGACGAGGAGAGAATTAGCGTGCGATGGATACCAATCCAAATATAAAAACGCTTCACTTTCACTTTATGGGATCGACCAATCGGTGAATCGTAAAATATGGCGAGTATTTACAAAGTGCGGAGTAAATATAGATCACTTTCCACTCTAGACAATCCATATGGCTGACATCTGCTGAGAGACGGCGTTTTATTTATTTATTTATTTATTTATTTTTCCTCCCTCTCCTCTTCCAATTAGCATCCAGACTCTAACTTTGCTCTGCTGCCTCATATTTCATCTCCAAATGTAAAATATATTCTTTTTTTTTTTTTCTTTCCAAGGTTATTTAGTTTTTTATTTTTTATTTTTTTGTTATACCTTACTTATTACACGTTGCCGATTTGAAGCTGGCGCCAGAATCCGCTTGATTATCGTCGAGGTAACTTGACCGCGTGACTCGTCGGCATGTGGGCACTCGGGAGGGGAAAAAGGCGATACGTTTGAAGCGACGATTTGGCTGTTTTGAACGACTTTGTGCACATTACGTGTGAAATTGCGTTTGGGGAAAAAGAAAAAAAAATGCCGGAATTTGATTTGTTTAACTGCCTTTGTTAAGCAACATTACTGAAGAGGTTCAAACGAATAAATAAATAAATTTAAATAAATAAATATAAATAAATAAATAAATTAATTATATATATACATAAATATAAATTAATTAAATATAAATAAATATAAATAAATATAAATAAATATAAATAAATATAAATAAATATAAATTAAATAATTATATATAAATAAATATTAATTAATTAATTATATATAAATAAATATTAATTAATTAATTATATACGTATATATACGCCCACACATTTCCCGACACGAACTGCCCACCATTAAAATGTCACGTCTGACCAACCCGCACTACATCCCCCCCCCCGTTGTGTTCGGCATCGCGCCGCCATAATTGCCCCATCATATCGTTCCATTAAGCCGCCGCCCCATTTACGGGCCGACGTGTCATTCAGCGCCAAGTGCACACCGGCCCGCCTCCCTGCAGGCCCAAAGAAACGCGAGCCATCTATTCAAGGCCACTTGCTGACGACAGTAAGATGGATCGCCGTGTGAGCTCCGAGGCGCAAGGAAGCGCCAGTACCGGGTACCAGTGCACTCTTCGGAAGCAGGACACCGCGTAGCAAACACACACACACACACACACGGAATGTCATTTACTAGAGGACGTTACACCGACTTCCGTCCATTACCTCGAGATTTAACTTTAACTACTTCTCGCCTCAAGTTCACCCTAAAAAGTATTCACCTTAAAAAAGTCAATTAATGACATTACGTTGGTCGTCGTTTGGTCCCCGAAGGAGACGAGTCCCCCTGGTGTGACTGCACGTTTATGTGCCTGCAACCAATAAACGCACGCGCACACACGCACACACGCGCGCACACACAGGTGTGCCTTATTAAATGGTGCCTCAGTGTGCGAGTCGTTATCGGCGAGCATCATCCATCTTTTTCAAGCTGATAGTGTTGCTGAGCCACCGGCTTTCGGCCGCAAAACACTCCGTCGGCAAACAAAGCTCCGCCTCCAACGTCATGTGGTGGTTGACCTCACGTCCGGCTATTATTTACGTAGCCTATCCAACGATATGCTAAGACAGGTGTGGGCAATCTACGGCCCGCGGGCCACATGCGGCCCGTTCAACGTTTTAATTGGGCCCGCTGAATTTGAAAAAAATGAAATAAGTAAACCTTGTTGATGTTTTATTTTTCTAAATACTACTACTACTGTCAAATTTTAGAACTGATTGTGGCCCGCCAATCAAAAAGTTTGCACACCCCTTGTGCTAAGAAGAACTGAAACGAGGTCTGTCATAAGAAGTTATAAGGCAACCTCACCGGAAACCGGAAATTAAACTCCCAATGCAAAAAAAAAAAAAAAAAAGTATAAAAAAAAATTTACAATACTCATTTTTTTGGGGTGTGTGTACAAATATTTGTGTATTGTTAATTATTAGAAATGTTAATGTTGAATTGTGTGCGTTGTATCCATTGTGATGGAGTTCTAAAAGCTGACATCAACGGATCGAGAGGTCCTAAAAAGCCATTTTACTGTCAAATCATTTTATTTTTTTTTTTTCCGACAAGCTACGCTGCCGCTGCTGCGCTGAGCAGCGGGTGGGCCTGTCGACAAAAATTGAACCCCACTTCACCTCTTTGATGCCGTTCAGTCGAATCGGCCGGAATAATGTGACTCCGTTATGTATCGCTGCAAATTATCTTTCCATCCCCCCACCCCCCGCACCCCAAAAAGAAAGAGTTCACGCAATCACTGTCATTGACGGATATAATCGCCCAAAAAATATGTTCATCTTACCTGGGCTGGCAGTGAATGAGTTAAATTAATCAGAATAATTATAAAAAAAAAAAAAAATTAAATTACAAATGGAATCAAGAAACGAGTTGTGCCAAAAATGAAATAAAATAAATTAAAAAATAATGCTTTATGAATCATAATAATAATAAATAAATAAATAAATAAATAATAATAAAATTCACAGGAAAAAAAAAACCAAATCTCAATAGATGTAAAGCACGCGGCGTGGTGCTCCACTCTGCGAGCATAAAAAAAAAAAAAAAAAGGTTAGTGCAACGCTTTGGCACATTAGCAGACGGATAATAACTGTATTTAAATGTACTCCGTGTCAAGTATTAGTCATGAGCGCTGCGGAGAAAGCCAGACGGTGATTAAGGCATAATGGCGGTGTCAGCTGCCCTTTCTCTTTAAGACGCGTCAACAAGAAAACAAAAACGTTTTAAACGTATTATTTAACGCGGCGATCATTTACAAAGCGAAAGCGATGCATTTGCTCAGAAAGAAAAGGTCATTTCCTCCCATGTGTGTTTTCAATGACACACTCGACCACTCTCATTAAAACTAAAGAGGTGTATTTAATAATAAATTAATAAATTAATAAATTAATAAATTAATAAATTAATAAATTAATAAATTAATAAATTAATAAATTAATAAATTAATAAATTAATAAATTAATAAATTAATAAATTAATACAAGTTTGTGTATTAGAAGAAATTTTTTAAAAATGTGTTGCCACACACTGACAAAGGATTCTGCTTACTTTATCGTAAATATGGCGTGAGGTAAATATTTGAAGGCCCGTGCCGCAAGTACATGCGCCGGCGCTAATGTTTTTTCGATGTCACGCGCCAGCGAGCAACGGCAAACGACAAAAAGAACTTCCCGTGACGGGCTCGTACCGATGTCCCCAGCGTCTTCGACCACCGCAGGTGAATTATTTATTAGGGACGCGCCAACCTGTTGCGTTCCATTACAGGACATGTTTCATAAGGTCAAAAAAAAAAACTAATAATAATTCTGTCAATTCTGTTTGAATAAATACGATTGAGCAAAAGTGTACAGCCTGAAAAGCGAGAGAGCGTGAGAGTGAGATGTCGGCATGCAGAGAGAGGCATAAAAGTGAGGAAGGGGGAATTATTTGGGAATTTATTTTTAAGCCTGACTTGACAGCCAGTTTGTGTTTTGGGACCTCAGACTGGCATGGCTGCTTTAGAGCGCCTCGTTGTACATGCACGGCTGTCACGAAGGAAGGAAGGTTAAAAAAAAGTGAGGTCACTTTAGAGTGCCTCGTTGTTGCATTTTGTGTTTTTATTTTATTTACAAAAACACATTTTAAATTTTAGTCGTAATTATTTAATTCATTTTAATCAGCTATAATAACCGCTCATATTTGGCAGAATTCCGATAACCGATTCATTGACCGATTTATAATTTTTTTTTTTTTTTCTTTAAATTACCAATAGAATATTTGACTGCTCTCCGTCATCCTTTACTATTTACCTTTACGACCTAGTGAAAAAAAAAATCGACTTTTTTTTTGCCGTTTGAATGTCATATTTGTCTTATGTTCAAACTTGTTAATTCGTAAAATAAATATGTAAATAAAAATCGGCCGATTTTTGCCCACCTTAAAATATCCGCCGAATGATCCTAGTTGGTGTTGCACCGCGACTATCAATAAATCGCACATTGCCGCTGATGTGTCCAATTGGCGTTCAAGTGCTTAAAAATAAATAAATAAATAAATGCCAGGCTTGGATTTTTGCTTCTTTCCCAATTTCGACGACAACAGAGCAATTTGGGAAGATTGCAGCCAAGTCGCGAGGCCATCAATAACAATGAGAAAAGTGTCAGCCGCTGATTAGGGCGTAGGTGGGTGTGCGCGTGCGTGTGCGTGCGTGTGTGTGTGTGTGCGTGTGCGCATGCATGATGTATGAGATGTGATTTTTGTTCACATTCCTCGTCAGAAAAAAAAAATGAAATGTATTTATTTTTTCCTGCTTCTGGCGGAAAACAAGCATTTTTAGCAGATGGTAAAAAAGTAAAACGTGCAGCTGTCAAGGCAAATAATTACAAATAAAAATATGCAGCTGGTAAAAAAAAAAATATTTATATTTTTTCCTCCCCACGCGTATGCAAATGTGAATCTTGACTCGGCAGGATGTACAGCAGGTGAAGTTGCGTAAATTAAGTGTAACAGCCGCTCAAGCGCCACGGTTGGTGGTCTTTATGAATTGCGGCTTTGCGTCAAACGAGTCGGGGCGGCGTGATGAATTTGTCGAGCAGGCCTGTCGGAACGCCTGCTGCCAAAAAGTGATTATCTTTGAAAGTGAAACTGGATTGGCGGGGAAAAAAAGCAGGCTAACAAGTGAGCTCATTAATTATCGCATTTAAGACTTGATCGCAGGTTTGTTTTTTTTGTTTTTTTGTGGTCGACTAGTCAATCAATGACGTCGCTGATTTTTGAACACGGGACCGAGATCAGCAACTTTTTTTTGCGACACAGACCGGTTTCACGGCATGGAAAAAAAATAAAACGGAATGATTTAAAATACAGCTCACAATTATGTCGTGTAGTTGTCGTAAATAAAGTTGACTAGTCGACTAACCAGTTCAACCCTTGTTGGTTCCATTTGCAAATTTCAAATGAATCAATCTATTAAATATATTTGTGAAATACCAAAACCTCAACTCATTTTTTTCCACTCTCTGTGTGATTCCATTTTTTACCTGTAGAGGGCAGCAATGTACACCAACGGGCCGATTGACAAAAACAAGTTTTTGAGTTTTTTTTTTTAATTGCAAATATTTACCACAAAAGTGATCGTAATGTTGAGCAGTTAAATAAAAAAAAATGAATAAATAAAAGTTTTATGATTACACTGAATAGTTTTACTATTAAATCTTTTGGAACGCGACGCCATATGTTCCTGCCGCTTCAACCTGAGGCCACGCTAAATGACGTGGAACTTTCAAAACGTTTCTTAAAGCGAATCGGCCGCTCGCCATTAAAGAAACAAATTGCCGCCATCCGTTCTGAGCATACTGTGTGTACAGTAGTGTCTTCAAGGAGAAATGAGAACAATTACATATTTTATGACCCCCCCCCACTCCGTAAAGGCGCAAAGATAAAATGGTGATTAATTCTTAAATATCACTTGGTCATTTATTGAGCACGTCTGGAAAACAATATTAAAGCGGACCTATTTAAAGGCGGCGAATAATAAAAAGGACGTTAACGGCGTGTTGCAAAAGTCTCGCAACTTCCCGGTGTTTGATCTTCATGTCCTATTCGAGCCGACCTCCATTTGACCTCGCTGCTAATTAACGCCGATTAGCGATGAGGTAACGCTCTCGCCGTCGTCGTCCAGACGGAGGGGTGTGGTTTGCGAGATGTGTTCAAAGCAGCTGGGTCGTCACAAGCTGCCGCGCAAAATCGGGCCTCGAATTTTGACAATCTCACGCCCCTTCCTGCCTCAGCGCGAGCTTTTGTTCTGTGATTTTTTTTGTTTTTGTTTTTTTATTTTTTCCCTGAATGCGGCGCCCAAAACATCCTCGGAGCGCGTCATTATCTGGCATTGTTTGCCAGACATTGACTTAGTGTTTGCACAAAACGCAATACGGAGCATTGTTTGCATGTCGCTGAAAGGCTGGGCTGGCGTAAAGAGAGATGGGAGATGTCGACGGCAGACGCCCGTTGCGCCGGAATACTAACAAGGAGCATCAGCTGACATGCAGCAGGAGGGGAAGTGGTCGGTCCATTTTTAGCCTTTGAACGTCCATTTTGTGCCTTTCAACCTGTCGTGTCGATGAGCCAGCTTTGTCATCTTTTTTATCTTTTCTTTTTTTTTTTTTCAAAATAAGTAGCCCTCTAATTTCTTGGGGTATCTGCTGCACTTGTAACTCGCCTCGTCAAGTTTTAAGTGCTAGCGGTGAATTCAGCGCATTTAAAAACAAGCAGCAATTTTGCAGACAGCGAATAATTCTTCAAGCTGTTTATTGAGGGGGGAAAAAATAAAATAAAATAAAACACACCATAAATAAAATGTGCAAAAAATAAATAAATATATATATATATATATATATATATATATATATATATATATATATATATATATATAATAAATAAATTAAATAAAATAAAATAATAAATAAATAAATAAAATAATAAATAAATAAAATAATGTAAAAAAAAAAAGCTATTTTATTCATTTAATATTTTCTTAATATGCCAATTATTGTGCCATGAATATCAAAATGGATTATGTTGATCAGCCTAAAAAAAAAAAGAAATTAAAAAAGTCCACCTTGGTCCGGCCCTAATTTCAAGCCCTAAAGTGAAAACTTTTTGAACACAAACATGGAGCAAAAAATGTCGACATATATGCATGCATATATGCATATATTCTTTATCTTCTGCGAAGAACGACTATGACTGCAGTTTACTGAGGAGCTTTGACGATGATTTATACTGCCCCCATGTGGCCAAGGCACACAACTGAAAGAACGGCTCGATGTCCGTTGAATTGAAAGCCTAAAAAAAATGCGGCAGAAACTGAATTTATACAATTATGACGTTACTGTATGATTTTACAAAATTATCAGGTGGTGATTTTCTTTTCTTATTCATTTTTGGGAGGCTGTAACTTTGTTCATTACATTCGCGGCTTTCAAAGCGACCACTTTAGTTCCGTCGAGATCTTTTCTTAAAAACCAGATTCGGACTTCAACATCCGGTTATTTCTCTGTCTCACGTGCAGCCGACCGTGAAACAATGAGCGCCTCTTCTCTTCAAAGTTCCAATTGTGCATTTGGCGTAGCGTTAAATGAACATTTTTTTTTTATGGAAAGCGCCCCGCAGCTTGACGGACATGGTGATTAGCGTCCAAATGTGTCTCACTCGTTTAAAGAGTTGTTTGCATGTTTCAAACGGATCTCGGTTTAAGGCAGAACTCATTCGAATGGCGGCGGGAACAATGGATGGCGTGACTGTGTGCAATCTGGAGTGGATCACACACACACACACACACACACACATTCGCAACAGCGAGTTGTCAGCTGTGTCTGCCCCCCCCCCCCCCCCCCCCCCCGGAGCGCCGCAGAGATTTCCGAACCTCTTTCAGCCTCATTTTTCATCCAGCTGGGATGTTTTTTGTGTGTGCGTGTAAAATTCTGCTATCACGACACGCCAGAGAGCCACGAGACAACGTGAGCAACGAGCCGGTGGAGATGATACGGGTTCAGACCATCAACACACTTGAGGTGGCCCGTGTCGGTGACAAGGCGGCGCTATCTTAACGCGTACAAAGGTGGCTCCCCCGACACCGGATTTGGAACGCGACGACATGCGGCCGCCGCCCACGTGAAGCTGGTTCCTTGTCAGATGTAGCATGGGGCGGGGGGGGATACATTTCATACCCGGAAAAACTGTAGAGAGCCCAACTCACACATTTTTTACACATTTTGCGTTTCTGAACAACTCTTCTCAGTCATTCGCTTGCCCAGTTTGCTTCAAGTTGAATTTGGCGATTACTCCCGATCAGTGGCGCTGCAAATTAAATTTCCTCCTTCTGCCATTTTGGTTTAAAAAAAAATCTAAATATATTTTAAATTTTTCCAACGGTGGCCAGTTCGCTGCCCCCTCACGAGTGAATAGCCAATCACAAGCTGCTGTTCATCACCTTCAGCGGGAAGGCCTTGCTGTCATCAACTCGCGATCTGATTGGCTATCGCAATTGTCGATCTACGGTAAAAGCCACAAAACGGACGCCCGCACGATTGTATCTGAAGCCCTCGGACGAATTGTGCGTGCTACGAGTATTATGAAATCTGCCCGGCAACAGGAGCTAGCTGGATTCTGATTGGATAAAAAAATCTCACCTAAAGATACAACACGAGGATATAATATGACATCAATGTGAAGAATATGATCATGATTTCTTGATGATGCGAGGCCAGCAGAGAAGATCTTGCTGGCCTTGACGGCCCGCCATGATTTTATCCGACAAAAGTCTGCTTGCTTAAGGTTAACGAGACGCCGTAGGCCGGTTCTCAATTTTTGTCCGTTCTCACGTCCTCGTGATCACGTGAAACGTCCTCATAAGTCCTGTTCCAATTCAAAGTACAAATAATGCACAGAATTCCCGATCCATTCAATTTATTTTCTTTTTTTCATGAATCCATACAAATGATTTCTTATTCTTAAATGTGCTTTTAACCTCACCACCGACTCGCGACCTCTGACTGGCAACCTATTCAGTAGTCACCCAAGCTTCTGCCTTCGCCCAAAACGTCTGAGAGGGAATTGCAAAAATGTTCAACTTTGTGTTGGCAGGACCTTTGCGGATTAGGCAAGCCGAGATTCTTGATGTTGTCGACATTGCCGCCAATGTTTGCAGCGGTCTTGCAGCTATAGCTTTATCACTTACATCACATCAAGTAACTTTCTCCTGTTTTTTTTTTTTTTTTTTATCCCCGCTAATAAGGAGCTGGCCATCCTGTCAGTCATGTGCTATCAGTGAGGCTGCAGAGTGCTCCCATCACAACTTCCTGACAGTTTCAGACAGGGAAAAAAAAAAGTCAAAGATGAAGAACAAATCCAATGATATGTTTGTTTGTAATCATAATTTTTAATATTTTTTTTTAATATTTTGTGTCCAACAGGTGTAAGGAAGGCTACCACGGTCTACGCTGCGACCAGTTCGTACCCAAGACGGATGCCATCTTGTCTGACCCAAGTAGGCCCTCTTTTTAATTTGTGTCCCGGTCGGAAAAAATTCAAATGACAAAATGCAAAAAAAAAAAAAAAAGAAAATCTTAAAATTCCTCTTTTTTAACTTTTTTTTTTGGGAATGTTGGAAGTATGAAAAAAAATTTAATTTTCAATATTATTATTATTATTGTTATATTGGAATGAAAATTGAGTTGGCAAGTTTTTTTTTTTTTTTCTCCGTAAAGTGGATCAGCCATCCAGTTTTTGCGTAATCCTAACAGATGGGCATACAGATGGATGCCCGAGCTATTAAACCCATCAACCAAAACAGAAACAAGTTCACCAAAAAAAAAAATAATTTAAAAATTGCAAATACAGAAAGAGAAACCAATGGCATCAGATGTAAACTTGTCAAGCCAACATTTATTCACAAAGTCTTCACTGAAGTGCATTTATACAAAAATCATTGCGGGTTTACGCATTTAGATACTTAGAAGTCTGCGATTGCTTTTTCTGCAAAGGGAAATAAAAAGTCTGTCCATCGATGAGAAACTAAAACATGTTAAAACAATAAATGGACACTAAAATTTTAATAAAACTAAAGCTAATTCTTAAACTATAACTAAAACCAATTTTCTGAAAAAAATAAAATAAAATAAAAAAAACCTGCGCCAAAAATGACTATGAAAGCGTCAAAATAAAATTAAAAACTGTTGTGTATAATTCAGAATTTTCATATTTTATATATATATATATATATATTTTCTTTTTTTTTTTTTTAATATATATTTTTTGATTTATGTTCAAAGGGGAACTGCAAACAAAGCAAAGCCAGTTGCGATGCTCCGCGAAAATAAACCTTCTTCTCTAGCGCCACCTGCTTCAAGATTTGACCCCGACGACTTTAAACACTTCAATGAAGGTCATTTCCAATTGCTCCGAGGTGGCTCCAGCGTCCATATTTAGCCGTTCCAGCTGTCCTTTTTACACACACATCAATTGGCCGGCGTCCCTTCCCCAGATCAGCGTTCGCCGACGCACCACCTCTCGTCAAAATGTGCATCACGAGAGCGCTTGTCTTTATTGCCTGACGCCATCAGATTCAAATGAACGCCCGCATGGAAAAACCTCCTGCGTCTTTTTTTTTTTTCGGGCCGCTCCTTAACCTCGCTTTCGACGCCCTTCGCGCTCGTCCTTCAGCTTGCTGCTTTTCATGCAACAGTGACGCTGTCGCTATGCTTAAAAATGTATAAAAAGCAGGAGTCGGAGGTACAAGGCCTCTCCCGCGAGCCGGCTGTGGTATGAATTTGCACTGTTTTTATGTGAGTCTGCACCAAGAGCTTAATTCCTCGTGTGTTTGATACCAGCAGGCCCTGTGAGAGCCAGTTAATGGGGTCACAAGTCAGTGTCACAAAGCAGTGTATGCTTTATACCTCCCTCATGGCGCAGACTTTTCACTAGGGGACCTCTTATTTCTTTATTTCTTTTTTTTCATTTTTTTTTCCCGCTCCGGCTCCAGAATGTGGCTGATTATTTTTATATATTAATATATCTATACGAATGTTCTCGGCACAAAAAGCAAATAAATGAACTTTAATGACATGCATTAGTTAATTAAAAAAATAATAATAATCTCTTAATAATGTCTTCATAATAAGCTTAGTTGTTATTTATTTATTTATTTATTTGATTTTTTTTAGCCGTTCCAACCTAAAAATTTATTTTTTGGGGGCCGATTTTGCTGTCCACAGTTTAATGTCATAAAAAAAATTAAAATGAATAAATAAATAAAAATTTAAAAAATATATATTGTAATGTTTTCTAGGTACTTTTGGGCTGCTGAGTCCAAAAATGAATTATAATAAAATAATAATAATATTAATCATAATATAATATAAATATAATATTCATATCATATAATCAAAAATATTTAAAAAAAAATAATGAAAAAAAATTATAAATTAAATATAAATAATAAAAATGAATTGTAATTTGAAATATTTTTGGTGGGGTCAATTGGTTGATAATTCATTTGGGGATTATCGAAAATGCTCATTGTTTATTCTCTCATAAAAGTGGACCTAGCTTGCTAACTGCTTTTGTTGCCTAATTTATTTATTTTCTCTGATTGCGTAATTTTTCACATGAAGCATCCCCATTAGACTCAACGAGATTAAAGAGCTTCCCCTGTCTAAATCATAAAATAATAATTAATCTCTGTGATCATTTTTCCGATTTTTCCACTTGTAGCAAAAACAAAACACCAAAGTCAAAATTCATCATTTTAACACTTTTGTTCAAAATCTGAAATATCTGAAAAACTACAGCACACAAAAAAAGAAAAGAAACAAATGAACAATGTTGGAGGTGCTCCGCTTTGCAATTCTATATCTGCAATTTCAAACCTCGCAACTCTGCCCTACTTTGAATCCTCAAATGAAAAATTGCACGCATGCACCAGTTTAAGCAAATAACATGTTTGAATCGGCCCATTCTTTTACCACCGGGACGGATCAAGTGTGCCCAGGAAGATTTAAAAGACAGCCTATTTTATATCTCTGTTGATACAGAGTCATCTAAATTTACCCAGATTACCCATGGTTCCGAGGATTATCCTGCTTTCAAAAGCCAAGTCATGCCTGAACAAACACACACACACACACACACACTAATAGCAGCTACAAGTGGGACAAGCACCCGTGGAATTCATTGTGTCGGCCTTAAGCGAGCGTGTTGGTTGTCACACGCACATCGGCGCCGATTTGCCTCCGTCGTTGCTCGGCAGGCCCGAATGCAAAGAAAAAAAAAAGTTCTCGCCCCGCCAAATCGATCCAATAAAATCACACTTCATCCATCAGCGCTCCTCCTTTGTCTCGCTATTGACTCGCCACGAGTGAGTGAAAAAAACGAAGCGGAGTTGGTGAGAGAGTCTCGCAGATTGTTGCGCAGCGGTGACCGGGATGTATGCGGGTTGGTGTCAAAAGCTGGTAAAGGCTCGATGAGTCACATACTGCGCTCGCTGCCGATAAAAGAAACGAGATTCGGACTGTTGAACCTCGGAGTACGGATGCTCAATGAATCCATATTTTATTGTCCGGCAATTCTTCTTTCAGTCTGGGGAAGAAATTGACGTGAGGTAGAAACAAGCAGCGGATGATGTAGATAGCGATATTGCGATAGAGCGATTTTTTTTTTTCTGGGCTGATACCGATTATTGGTCGTCATGGATTCCGATAACCAATATTTAAAGCCGATATTTGTTTGTTGAAAAAAAGGGGTCAAATGGTGTGAATATTTTGAAACGTTAAAAATTCCAAAAGTTGCCTTAGTTTAAATGCCTTTAAGCACGTTTATTAAAACAACAAAAAAAATCGTGATTTACAAGACGTTAAAGATTTTGTAGGTCTTAGAAAATAGAAGTTAGTTTTAAAAGTCTAACAAAAAGTGCACGCAGCTCCCAGAAAACAAAGATCTTAAAAGTTTACGACGGCAAAAAAATTTCTGTTAGTTGTGAGTTGTAGGAGACATTTATTCAAATTTCGGCAAAGTCTGTCGCTTTTCCTTTCCTTTCCTTTCGAGGTAAAAAAGCAAACAGGCAGCTGACTGCTGATTGGCTGCTACCTACTGCACAAGGAACCAATCAGATGCTGCTGTGGGCGAGCCAATCTGCTTCTGCACGCAGGGCCACCAGCACAAAATAAAATAAAATGCCTTTGCCGAGAATCGGCAAATTGCCAAATATCCCTGCAGATAATCGGCCCGGCCGATAATCGGTTAGCAAGTAATTTAAGACAAAGCTTTAATTGTCATTGCGGAAAAATTCTGAAAATAGTTGAACCAATAATTGTCCAAATATAAAATCGTGAAATGTACAGTTAATGGTCATTTAACACCATGTAGTGTTATTCGGGGAATTTAACTTTTCTTGAATTTTATTGAACAGACCTTTCAATCATAATTTAAATCCCCCTCCGTAGTCTACAGACGGTGAAACGGGAGGCGAGCCAAGTCTTGTTCTTCCAGATGTGAAAATATAAATACGTGCTGCCGTGGCAACAGAGAATATTGCACGCCGTTGCGTTGGCACACAAGGATGGGATTACGGATGGGATTCATCCCGTCATTGTCTCCTTCCCGCAGCCACTTTTCAGGCTCATAATCAGACCCAGAGCATCTGACACAGGTATTCTACCGCCTCGCGCGTAAATGACTCCCCGGGGTGCTTTGCCGTGCCAGTGCGAGGGATTGGGCGCCAGATTATGATTGGTGAATGCCTTGAGACAAAGCGAGAGGAAGCCACGTTC
The DNA here is from genome assembly GCF_059441095.1 of Idiotropiscis lumnitzeri. Lineage (NCBI taxonomy): Eukaryota > Metazoa > Chordata > Actinopteri > Syngnathiformes > Syngnathidae > Idiotropiscis > Idiotropiscis lumnitzeri. The sequence continues at coordinate 10,128,632 of NC_142410.1, forward strand.
AAGGGATTCGGAGACGGTTTGGTGCGAAAAAGTCGACGGTAGCCGCGAGCTTGAATGGACGATGAGAATCGTGCTCCGTTTCCAGCGTCAGAACGAAAATGCATCCCGTGACCAAGTGGCAGTTAGACCTAAATTCTCCCCGTGGCGAAAATCGGAACGTTCACCCTTCTGTAATTGATCGGTTTTAATCCTTCACGACGCCGAACCCGACGATGAATCCGATGGAGCATGAAATAAAGGCTGACGTTTGTTTATTAATCCTTGAGGGCGCCTGAGATAAATCTGCAAGTGGACTTGCTGTTCAGAGTGTTCAACAACAACAACAAAAAAAAATAAATAAAAAAAATTAGAATGATGAGCGCGACGCGCTTTCAAAATACGACCCGAAAGACGGCGGGCAAAGGCCACTCTTGCCTGCTTTCAAGCTGCCCCCGGGGGCGCTTCATTTGCGGCGACGACACAATCAAGCCACCAAAACAAACACTTTGTGTTGGCGAGTGCTTTTCAGGATGCCTTTTAATGGCTTTGAATTACTTGCGTGATTGGATGTTTACCGAGCGCAGCCGGCCGGAGGGGAGGGGGGGGGGGAAATAGATGCGACTTATTCATGGCAATTCATTTTTCTAATCGCCATAGTCAATAACGTCATGTTTTGCAACAACAGTTTTTTTGGGGTTTTTTTTGTTACGCTGTTACTTACATTAGGTGAGGTTCGTTATTTTCATTTAAATTTTACGGTGTTTTGTTACGTTACCACGGTGCTTCTCAATTATTTTCTGTTACGCCCCGCCCCCCCCCCACCACCCACTCTCCGCCGCAACTATATTTCCGTTGCAAAACAAACTCACACCGTTGATGTAATACTCGCTGCGCACAATGAGCAAGGGGAGCGCCACTGCCCCCTACTGGAGTGGATGTTCAATTACATTTTATTGTAGTAAGGTGGGGGGGGGGAAACACCCCAGCACATAGCGACAGAAAAACGAAAAAAAGATCTCGAAGAGGCTAATTACTGTAAAACTCCCCCAATCAAAATCCATCTTTTTATTTATTTTTCTTTTTTTTTCCGAAAAGCGCCAAATAATCTGTCGGCAGCTTCACCCAGCCACATTTTATTTAAGAGTGGGCCCACCTCTGTCAGAAAAGCAATTACTGCTGAGGGCTTTCATTTTAATTTAAACGCGATTACATTTCAGTGACATGAGAAAAAAAAAGGGGGGGGGGCACTGTCGGAACGAGGAAGGAACACGAGTGCTGCTTTTTTATCAGTCCCCGCAGCGCTGGGATTCGACTTAGCTGTTTGAGGGCGTATGTCAAAGTGTGAGAGACGCGCGCGCGTGTGTGTGTGTTTAAGTGTGCGGGTGTGCGGGGGGGGGGGTGCGCGTGTGTGCGTGAGATAGCACGTGTCTTGAAGCTACCAGCGAGCAAGTATCGAGAAGTGAAGCTGGGAGATAGAGGGAGAACAATTACCGCAATGCCTCCGGCTCAAATCAATATCAAAAAAAAAAAAAAAAAAAAAGAAAGAAAGAAAAAGAGGTCTAGGCAAAGCAGCGGCAGTCGTGACATAAAGCTTTACGATGTGTCATTTTTGCAACTTTTATTTTCAGGACTTTAATCCTCGCAGCCTCCTCGTCTCGGTTGTTTTTATTCAAAGCAACTGCGTGACAATCTCGGTCTGCCTAAAGGTGAATTTTGAGTCATGTTGAAAGTGTTTGACTCTTCTTTTTTTTTTTTCCTCACGCTTTTCCCGATGCTGCCATCTGGCCTGCGATCCAACAGCGGACGAACTTGGTATCGAGTTTATGGGTAAGGCACCTTGCTGTTTCTGTTTGTCAATACACTCATAAAAGAAAAAAAAAACTTCACCTTGGGAAAAAAAATGAATGCGGACCAGTTGCCATGGCAACACAGCGACTGTGAATTACGTGTATGTTGTGTGAACGCGGGCGCGATGTAATGGGGCTCAAAAAGACAGCAGGTTGCTTGTTTTTTTTTGTTTTTTTTTTTAAACATGTGGGCTCAATAAGTGTTTGGAATGCCTAATGCACTTGAACGCACCATGGGAATCGTCCGACATTCCCGCCTGCCGCGTGGATAACAAATCTTTCTCAAAACAATAATTCACCTCTTTTCCCCGTAATAATATCACGCTGCTCTCTGTCCAGAAGGAATACATCCACACATGTGCTCGCATTCCGACTGTTTTTCATTTTCCTCGCCCGGAAGACTCGCCGTCGAGCATACCAAACAAGCGATGGCGCTCGCTGGGAAGTTTCCCATTAGCTTGACTTCACACAAGGAGGGCGGGAGGCACATGTGAAAACCTTCCTCAACTCGGTGATTACAATCTGCCCGCTGGATTAATTGGGAATGTTGAATCGGAGGAAATTGAAAAACCAGATCCAGGACTGATTGGACTGACTTCGGGTCGATGGTGGCACGAGCACCAGCGAGTCTGTCTGCTTTCTCTCGTCGACTTGGCCTAACATGGAAGAAGCGACATTTTGCCATTTCCTCCCGGAGATTCTCCGGGGGCTTTGTGATTGTATTTGAGCCTGCCAAAGAGTGCACCTCTGTCATCTGGAGGCGCGGCGCGTGATTCCGGGAGTGCTTGAGAGGTCATCCGGCTGACGGCGCTGACACTTCTTGACACTTCGCGAGAGCGCAACGGCGGACGCGTCTTCAGACTAAAGTGCAAGTCGACGACTGCTGCGCTCGCAACATTGTGACCACGGGAAGCCCTCAAGCGGCCGCCGCGTGCACGCCCAACAACGATTGGGAGAGCTTGATAAAAACGTGAGCGGACAAGCACACATGAGGAAAGACCTCCCGGGACGGTTGACAGCCGCAAAAGCCGCAGACGAGCCGGCGAAGGTCACCGGGATGTCTTCGGAAAGTTTTATTGCAGCCGGGCCACCAAGATCCCAGCTGGAATTTAAAAAAAAATAAACAAATATTATTTATTTTTTTAGTAAAATGACAGCGTGATGCGTTTTTGACCTCGAGAAAAGTCCGGAAAAGAACAAGTTTGACAAAATATTTATTTAGAGCAGGTGTGGGCAAACTACGGCCCGGGGGCCACATGAGGCCCGTTAAATGTTTTAATCCGGCCCGACGAAACTTGGGGGGGAAAAAAATGAAATGAATAAACCTTGTTAATGTTTTATTTTCTATTTATTTTCAACGACATATTTATTGTTGGAATGCTTTTGTTCACATTCATTTGAAATTAAATGTATTTTTTTTTTCACTCCATCCATCTGCTCCTGTCAAATTTTAGATTTAGCTTTTAGGTCTAGAGCATAGCATAAGAAAATATTTGACCAACAATTAGATTTTTGGTGAATTTGCCTTGTGAATGGAAAAAAAACTGAATATTTTCAGGTTTGATTGGCAGATTGACTACCAACCTACTCGCCTCTTTAGAGCGCCTCATTGTCGGCCATTAATGGGCGCATGTCACGGTGAGAAAGACGGAAGCGCCAAAATAGGAAAAGAAAAAAAAAAAACAAAACCTCTGACTTGACAGCCAGTGAGTGGATCGGAGTTTGGAGCTACCGTGGTTGCCCCCCCCCCCCAGCAAGAAGAAACAAATTTGCACGTGTCAATTGTGGATCTTTAATGGCCTGTATCCCCCCCCCACCCTGCGCAGAGAGCGGTGACACCTACCAGAGGCAAGTGTTGTCCATCTTCAGCATCGCCTCGGGGATGTGTCTTCTCGGAGTGGCGTGTATGGCTCTCTACCGGCGCAACAAGTAAGCGAGCGCACCTGTTCGGGCGAGCCGCGGGCACCGAGCGAGCGAGATAGGAAATCAAGGAAAAAAGAAGCAGCTTATCATCCAGAAAATTTTTTAAAAATAAATGTATCTACCTAAATCACAAACACCTCTTTATATTTACTAGCTAGCCGCTACTAGCTGGTCGCTAACACTTGCTACTCCTCTGCTAGCATGGCGCCGTTTAAGGAACAGGCTTGTCAGAAAGAACACAAAATAAATATGGTTACCGTGCGGTTTATGCGAGTGATTCATGGTGATATTTTTTTTTTTTTTTTTTTAAGCGAAGGGAGTTGTGTTAAATCTGCTTTTACGGGAGGTTTAAATCCTACGTGATTATTTTTACATACTGTAAAACTTTTTTCCTCTGCGAGTCACGGCAGTCTTGTTTTCATGGCCTTTAGTCAGGATGTAATTAGTATGCAGTACTGCGGAGAGTTTCGCAGCCCTGTGTGTGTGTTTTTTTTTTTTTTTAATATGAACTATTAATGGCAAATTAACATTTAATCCCAAAGTTTTAGGAATCAGTTAATATTTCATTTGATCAAAGTTGAATCCAAAGGGAAGGAATGGCCTCACATTAAGCGTGACTAAAAGATTGCGTTCGCATCACAGTAGGAGGGAAATACGGTCATAAATAAGTGACAAGTGTTGTTTTAATTTTGTTTGAGTTACATTATCATGAATAAATAACATGCTGATTGACGTTAAAATGTGACAACTAGCTAGTTAGCCGCTAGCGCTAAAAGCTAATGTAGCTTTACTGACGGCTTATTTTATCTGTGTTGAGGTTGTGGAATTCTAACATTCATTTTCATCCGCAGGAGACACCGGCAAAAACTCCAGGCTCATTTCTCAGAGAGTCGTAGCTTGAGGGACTGTGGTATCAACGCCTCGGCTCTGATGTCCAAATCTGCCTCGAGAACGCAGTACAGCCTCCACAAGGCAAGTATTTCGATCTTGTCTTTGTCTTTTTCTGAAAATGAAAGCGTTTACCAGCGTCTATCCAACATGGAGATACCAAATCTTCGAAATCATGTGTGGGCAAACTACGGCCCGGGGGCCACGTGCGGCCCGTTCAACGTTTTAATATGGCCCGCTCAATTTGAGAAAAAAACGAAATGAATGAACCTTGTTCGTGTTTTATTTTCTAAAAACTGTGCTTTTTCATAAACATATATATTGTTGTAATCCTTTTGCTCACTTTCATTTAAAATTAAATTATTTATTTGATTTTATTTATTTAAAGTATTTTTTTTCCTCCGATGAGATGAGGTTACTAAAATACTCCGTTGTGGCCTGCCAATCAAAAAGTTTGCCCACCCCTGGGCTAAATAAACGACGTGAATTAAGCAAGATGGCCTTTTTATCTCATTTACTGCCATTGACGGCTAAAGACGTCAAAAATCAATTTATTTTTTATTTTTTTACTCGACTGGTAGTGAATGAGTTGATCAGTTCTCTGGCTCTTCCAACACACATCGTTGCGCAAACTGTGGTGTTAGCCATTAGCTTAAAAATTGTGAAAAGTTGAAAGTCCCAGTGTTGTCGTACTGTATTCTCATCACTCATGGGTCAGTTCTTGTTCAAACGTATTGCTTGGTCGGGATTAACTTGCTGTAAAAAATGACATTTAGCTCGTAATTATGCATTATTCACGAGCTTTGAATAATGAATCCATTGCTTGTAAATGCTGAAAACCGTGAGGTGCATCAGGACAAGAACAAAAAAGGGACTCTTGGGGATGAAAGGAGATTAAATTATGTGATTTAATTATTCATCCCGGGATAAAAAAAAAAAGATAAAAAAAACATGACATAGGGACATTTTGAAGAGAATTCTTGAGTACCAAAGATGCTTTTTTTTTTTTAGCATAAAAAATGATGGAGCATGACAAGCAAATTATTAATTTTGAGCGAATATTTGGCAATAAATGTGCATGCAGGTGACAATCACCTCGGCAGTGTCGCGACCGTGGCTTTTATTGCAGATGCGCTTACATGCGCTTTTTTTTATCATCCTCACGTAACTTCAACGAGCAAATTATATTCGGGACTCAACCGTCGCTTGTATTTGAAAACGCTGCCTAAAACATTTTTCAGCTTTTTTTTTAACAAGCAATAAACAAGCTGGTATAAATTTCGCTGTAAGTTTGTTGCATCTCTTTTACGGAAGTACCTTTCCGAATACAGCTCTTACGGAGGCTCTTCAATAATGCATCTACGTCTGAAACAAGCGAGCCCCGCCCATGGAAACTTACTTTGCAGACTCTTAAAAAGCCTTTTTTTTTTTTACGACTGTGTCATCGAAAATGGCGACTCAAGTGTTGACAAGCTGAGAAGCGTCAAATATCCATCTCAGCAGGGTACAATTTCTCCTTCTGAAAACACTTTGCGAGCGACTGTCCACAAGGTTTGACACCCTAAAACCAATCCCAATACTTTAAAGCCCAGCCGGTCTTTTTTCATCGGAGCGGGGGGTGGGGGGCTTTGAAATTCAGAAAGCCCTCGTAGGATGCCGAGAAGATGCCACAAACGTTAAAAAAAAGCTGTCTGAGGGAAGCTTAAGTCGGGAAGAGAAAGATCAGCGCGCCCGAAGCACCTGGGAGGCGGGAATGAGCTGCAGAGTCCGAGGGGGGAGGTGGTGGATGGGGGGGGGGGGTCATATATGAAATAATTTGTTTAATGTACCCTTTGTAGGATGAGAAGTCAAAATGGAAAGGGGAATTTTCACACCTGAAATTGCCTTTGTTGCCACGGCGAATGGACGGAGATGAGAGTGAATTAGCATCACGGTTGGAACGAGATTGCAAAGCTGATGTCAGAATTATGTGCCGCAGACAGGTGTCAAATGAGGTCAGGGGGGAAATTAAACTCGCATCAGCATAAAGTTAACGCGCCGGCGACTAATGTACTGGAAAAAGAAACAGAGGTCGGAAAGAACCTGGGGAGGCTTTTTATGGCGAAAAGCACATGGTGTTCCGCAGGGCTGCGTTCTGGAACCGCTAGATTATGGGTTACGTTACATTGTTGGGAATCGGGTTCCTGTGTTGGGTTTCTCATTCGGTCATGTACTAGAAAAAGAAAAAAGCTTACGGTTGGCCAAAAGGCAGCTCGAACTGGTTCATGTTAAATACTGGATGGTGTTCCTCAGGGCTGTACTCTAGAACCCTTCAACTTGATTCAATTTGTTTCTAACACCGTCAGGGCATCGTTTTAAACACAGTTTTGCTTCTGGAGGTATCTTCATAATGAATGAAACGGCAGCTTGACGGATCACGCCGGCAACAGTTCGGCATTTTCTGCAAATGTACATGCAGGTGCCTAATTATGCAACAACGCGCAGATACCAAAAAAAAAGTGTGTAGCTGTGCGCAGTTCTTAATTATCCTGCTGCTGTTTATTTAAGGATCCTAAAAGGGCCCATAAAGAAGGGCGGGATTAATGCGAGGCTGAATGCCGAGGTTTTTCGATAGCTTTTTACGAGGCTCCCGTGTCCTCCCCGTTGTCTCCACGTTGTCTTGTATTGTAAAGGCTTTTAAAAAGAGTCGTAAAAAAAAAAAAAAACGCGGCCGCAAACAAACAGGCGGCGGCAAGTTGGCAAAGTGGTTACACCTTGCAACGTCTTGCCTTTTGTCTCTGGCGGACGTGTGCCGTAGGAATGCAATTAGGGTTTAAGAAAAGAAATTTATTAATTAATTAAAAATTCTGCACAAAATAAATTAAATTCTGAACTGTACAGACATTATAAGTCACTAGTGTGCAAAATATCTTGCAAAGAAATACAAAAATAAATAAATAAAAATAAATAAATAAATAAGGAAAAAATGTCCTGTTTAGTGGAAGCAGAAATTGTGGAGCTGTTATCGAATTGGGGGGTTCTGATGTTCGAATGGAGCTTGACCTGTGAAGATGTTTTTAATTAAAATAGCTTTTGAAATTTTTTTCTAGGATATTTTCATCGTCTACTTTTTTATGTTGAATTTGGCGCACAAAAGGTCAAAGAAAAACAAGAGAGCTCAAGCGAAGCAGATTGCATTCATTTTAATTGCTGGAATATTTTTATTTTTTTTTTCAAAATATTTTTTTCAGATTTTTTTTTTTGTAACAGAAATTAATTCCAAGAAACAGAAAAATAATTATTCCGTGAAACTGAAATTTAAAAAAATGACTCCAGTTAATTCAACGCGCTTCCATCTCAACCCCGACATTTGGACGTCATTTCTCGTCCAATTACAAACAGAACGAAGTCACGGTTTGCCGATTTTTTTTTTTTTTTTTCGCCGAGTCACCTCTAGTGTAGTGCTTCTATACTGCGTCCGTGTCCGATGCGATTGACTGGTGAGCAATCCAGCGTGGCGACTGCCTTTCTCCCACATTCAGCTGGGATCGGCTCCAGTTCGCCCGTGACCCTGAACAGGATAAGCGCTCCAAAACGGACGGATGGATGGCTCCCCTGACGCAAATTCTTGAAGGGACCTACTAGGGCTGAACAATTTGGAAAGATTTATTATTATTTTTTTTATTTTTTATTTTTTTTTTAATGTAATCTTGCCATTTAATATACAATTTTTTTAAAAAGTCATTTCCTCATATACTTTAACACAAGCAATACTTTAAAATTTATTACAATAAACTAACAAATTTATTAGATTTATTTTTTAATGAAACAAAGATACTAAGCCTTTTTTTACCCCCCCCAAAAAAAAATCGTGATTAGAAAATCGCATTTGACCACATTGCAATGTTGATTTTAAATTTGATACTCCCAACCAGGGGCGGAGCTATATGGTGCCCCGCCCCCGCTGGTCACACTCTGGCCACCCCACATCTGGGGGAAAATTTGGGGCTAATTGATCACCCTTCAGTGTGATGTTTTGTCACTCCGGCCAACCCACTAAAAAAAATAAATTAATTAATTTAAAAAAAAAAAAAGTTTTTTTTTTTAAAAGGCTAGCCACGCCCCTGCTCCTAACACTTTAACATGAAACGATCCCTCGAAATCAATGTCCAAAGCAGGAAGTCCTGTTGGCAGAATAACTGAATCATCTCTTGATTTTCACCGAGGCGCTCCTTGCGGGTGCTTCCCGGGGATTGCCGCCAGATAATGTTGTTCATTTTGATAAGACCGGGGCAAAAGACGAACGCCGAGCGGAACGTGTGGAGCCATTAACGTAATCTTGTGTGGGATTAATTGTTTGTCTGTGAGGGCCAGTGTGCTGCTTCATGCACAAAAGTGCCCCCCCACTCCTCTTCTAATCTGAGTTTTAAAATGTAAAGTGTAATTAAAGACAGCGCCTGAGCACGGGGGAATACGCCAGCGAGCCACAGCGCGCTTCCTCACCCTGACAGGAGACATAAACCTTATGGAGTGCGCTGATACTCCACTCTCAAGACCCATTATGTATTTACCCCCGAGCTCTTTCACTGCGTCGTCTTACATCACTTGCAGCATGTTTTTTATTTGGACCGCTGCTAAAAATGGACCCAAGATGAGCTGTATGAAATCAGCATTGAGGAATAATTGGATTTATGCTGCTCTAGGGCTCCCTCTAGAGTTCACAAGTGTAATTGAATTCCTGGCCACTGCGTGAAATCTACTTTCGTGATTTTTTTAAAAAAATTTTTTAATATACTATATTGGATATTAGAAAAAAAAATTAATGATTGGTTTTGGGAGCTTTTCTTTAGTGCGCTTTGTTGTTTTTAAACACATTTTTTTGATCATCTTCTAAATTGATGAACATAAAAAAAAGCCACCTTCATCAAAGTTCACTCTAGGTCAATTTGCAATAAACTTAATGAGATCAGATTTTAGCTGTGGGCTATACAAACATTCTTAGTTCATGATTACGATTGGCAAAAAAAAATAATAATTAATTAATAGGTACCAAAACGTAGTTTGGCCTAAACCCAGTTTGCAAATAAAACCACATAGCCATACCACAAAATTAAAGATATGACCCAATGTCCTTACTTAATTATTTTTTTTTTATATATTTCCGAAGCAGTTCACTGTAATAAGGCCAAAAAAAAAAATCCCATTGCCGCCACGGCATTGAATCAAATGAAAGCCCTTGATGCATGAACGCTTTCCAAGTATGCCATTAGATTGCACTAATATGTGCTCTCCATGTCCAAAATGATGATTAGTCCACTGGAATAAAGCCAAAAGTCATCACGTTGAGTCACACCTCAAATTCTCATTTCAGGCGTTTGTGCTCATAAGCGCCCACAATGTTTCATAACACGACGTTTGGGGTCACAGCATGTTCATGAGTGGAGTCATTTTTACTACTCCCCACTTATCTTTTTCTTCTTCTTCATTCTCCTCTTGGTTGATTACGTCTCTTTGGTGGAAAGCGCCACCTACTGTACAGGAAGTGCAAAGATTTACTCAATGCAATTCACATTTCACAACATGACGAAACATGACAGCTAGACTAGCTAGCTGCAAAAAAAAAAAAAGAAAAAAATCAGGAGTTCACTGTCCAATAAAGGAGGTGTCTCGACTGGTCCGCGAATTTTTACAGATTGCACAGGATGACAAGGACGCCATTGTCCTTGCCGAAAGGCGGCGTGGATCGTCGCAATGATTTAGCAGCTGTTCTCTTTGAAGGTCGTATTAGACGGTGTTGCTTCACGTCAACGCCGGCGTGTCACAATCCACATGAATTTGCCACAATCACTTTGTGTCTCCTTTGCAGGCTTGCGGCACCCACCGCGGCGCAGGCGACGCGCCGCCGGCAGCGTCGACGCCATCGCCGCACGTTCTCGCCGGAGAGCCCAAAGGGAAACGCTTCAGGTGAAAACGGCCGCACATCGCTCACGCGCGGGAAAGCAATCAACGTGCAATCTGACGGTGACCTTTCGACGCTAAACAGATGATGCAGACGATTGTGAAGGATGTGCCGTAGGCCGGTTGGCGCTCAAGTGCCGGCGAATATTTACATGTGAAATGGATCAGCGTTCAGCAATTTTTTTTGTTTTATAATATACTGAAAAAAAAAAAAAAACTTTTTTTTTGTCGCACAGAAATTGCTCGACTCAGGATATTAAATTATTTACTTTTTTTCGGAAATCTTTTCAAGTAACCTCACTTGCAATTCTCGCCTATAAAAAAAATTTCAATTACCTGAAGAGAATAAGTGCAATTAATTATTTTTCATAAAAAATATTTTATTACATTATTAGGAGAACATTTTTTTAAAGAACAACATCATAAAAGAATAAAGCTGTAATTTTCCCAAGACAATTAGAAAATCAATCAGCATCATTGACTGTTTGTAATTGCCTATAGATGCCACAAGATGGCAGCAAACTCCTTTTTTGTTCTGTTAGATTACTTCAACATTGTTGTTTGGAACCAAGATGATGGTCAAATAATTTTTGGCCTGTTTGCAATAAAAAAAATAAAAAATCGGAATGCTGTCATAAAATGCAAAATGCCATAGATGGGCTACTGAATAGCATCAGTGTAGCCGCATATAACCCTTTAGGCGACCGATATTGAACACAAACGGTGGAGTAACACAGATAACATAACACTCACTGGCATGTATTCTTTATCCTCTGCGTTGAATGATTGGTCATTGTAATGACACAAAAAAAACTTGTGGCACAATTATAAAAAAAACTAAACTATTTTCAAATCGTGAGCAAACAACATATGGAAAAGAGTAAACAGCCCCGTGGCGGGAAGAAGAAGAAAACCCCGTCGAGTTAAACATCGTCATCCTTTTGTTCTGCTTTGCTTCACTTGACAACATATTCAACAAAATGCATCGCCTCGGCTACGAAGGATCTCGGAGGTGGTTCTGCTTTGTAAACATAGTGAGCGGGGCAAAAGGGGAGGAGTGTGACGAGAAGTCAAGAAAAACAAAAAAAAAAGAAAAATTCTGTTCGTGAGACGTCTGCCGACTCACTCCGACGCTTAATGACATTCATGTCAGGCCGCCGCCACGCAAGCAGCAGCTCACTGCAAACTCGCCTCGCACTCGCTGCTGGCAAATCACCAGAAATGAGTGACGGTAAATGTCTGCTTTCCACTTGATGTATCGCTCTTGTCCTAATTATGGGCAGCGGCTGAAAGACGCCCGTAAATCTGCCAAGTAATGGGATGCAAATAAGACAAGACGGTGCATAAAGCGCCGCGCGTTTATTTAAAGTCGGCGTGATGAGTGCAGCTTTGGGCGTGATAAAGCAAGGACATGCCGGTGTCGTGCCAAAGAAGGTGTCAAAGCTCATTTTGAATGAGTTTTTCATGAGGTCAGCCATTTTTATTGATTGTGGTCTGAACATGTTGACCTGGTTTACTTGGATAATTAGGATTTCCGTTTTTTTTTTTAGGCAGATTACTCTTTGATTTAAAAAAAAAAAAAGGTAAAAGATGTGAACTCAATGCTTAGCGCTTGATATATTTCTGCCGGAGATATTTTACCGTTTTTTTCTGGAAGTGGCACCCTTAAATTCCTGGAGCCACATTTTCTTGAATGTGAAATAAACGCCTTCGTTTTGTTTGACTGGCAAAGGTGTTTAATGGGAACATTGCTAAATATTTCGTATATAAGTGCGCTCTGTTGAAAATGACGAAATATTGAAACGATATAAAAATGTGATCATATAGGCTAGACATTTCGGGAAGTTGGACTTTGGTACGGACCTTTTAATTGGAAGAAATTTTCGTCGTGGACCTCTGTGACTTTTAATTGAATACCTCTGCTCTATATTTACCCGTCATAGTCCTGAATTGGAATATAACCGAGACAATGTTGGAATATGATTTCAAATAAAGTCCTTCAACCGATTGTCGCCTCCCCAATCCGCCGTCTAAAAAAAAAAAAAAATGCCCCCAAGGCGCTATTTGTGGAGAGAGACATTAATTTTCGAGCAGAATTCCTCTTGTGTATGAAACGGAGAGAATAAAAAAGCAAGACACAAACCGACTCTTCTTTCTGGGAGCGAGAGGACGAGAGCAACAATTGGGGCTCGTCTCATTTTGTTCCTCGGGCTTGTAACACAGATCCCGGCAGAGAAAACGTCCAGATCAATGAGCGCCTCGGTCGATCGTTTTCCAAAAGTGTTGATGCGTTGCCAATAGGAGGGAAAAAAAAAAAAAAAAAAAGAGTTCTCGCGCGCTCCCGAGTCGCTTCGCCCACAAAGTTTGACGCTTTCGGAATCGATGCGTAATCATGGCGGCGCTCGCCAGTCGATTCCGCGCCGCCTCAACGTTTGAATGTCATAATTGAATTATGAAGAACGCGTGAGGGCTAATCGATGAAGTGGGATTTAGTCTCGGGGTGAGTACAAATGTATTTATCGGGAACGTCGCACTTGGCTCCGGTTTGTTCGATAAAATGCATCAAATAAATAACGCAGGATTAATTCTTCTGGCACGCAGGTCACGTCAGGATGCTTATTTTTGGGGAAGTACGGCAATAAAAAAATGAAACATTTAACACATTGCGCAATCAAGTATGGCTGTCGATTTTTACATTTTTTATCCCCCTCCCCTCCAAAACTGCGGGAAATGTGCTCGCAAACTTTTGCTTCGACTTCAACGTCCTCTCCGGCAGATATCCAGCTGAGAGAACGACGAGTTTGTTGTTTTGTTTTTCCACCTCCACTCGAAGAATGTGTTCCATGCGGTTCAACACCAAAAAAAAAAAGAAAAGAAAAAAAGAGCTCACAGGGGGAGAAAGACCAAAGCAGCTCTTGATGAAGCAAGCCGGGAAAATGTTTTACCTGCCATTTGAGTCCCATGAGGCATTAACAGCGGCTTGTTTTCGGTAAATCACAATGGCGTCTGCTTAATGCGGTGATCAAGTCAAAGTATTCGGCGGGAAAAAAATATTTGTCGTTGTGCTGCTTTTCGAATAAAGTCGCCGTATCAAAAGAGGCGGCTGGGAATACGACAACGTTAGCCACTTACAACGAAATGTTATCGGTTTGAAGTTATTTTTTTGGGGGGGTTGCAAAATCCATTTAAATCGGAAAAGAAGCATCACTTCTGAATCCTCAACTGTCAACGATCTGTCACTTACACCTTCTGTCTTTAATTGGTTGTTTTTTATTTGATTTTTTATTATTTTTATTAAAAATCGAATTATAAGTGGATGGAGCACAGAATTTTTTTATTTTAAACGATGAATCGTTTTTTTTTTTCCTTTCTGTTGACAAGAAAGCTTCACCATCATTGTAATTCCACGTTAGATTTTTTTTTTTCCTCCCCTTTCTCCTCATGACCTTCGTCTTTGACTTTTCCTGCGGCGCCATCGGCGGCGTGCCCGCCATGTTGATTTATGACCACCCGCGAAAGCCTCTCCTCATCCTTCTTGCGTTCCTCGTCCGAGCGCTCGCACACGATCGCATGATTATGCAAATCAAAGGTGTAAGTGATGAATGACATCTGTTTCACGTGATTATCACATCCCTGCCATGTTTTTTTTTTTTTTGACAAACATTATAAATTCCGGCCGCCTCCATTTGGGCGCTTAGCCGAAAGGTCAGTCCAAACAAGGAAGAGATAAAGATTTTACAAGGGATTAGTGAATCCGTGCGGCCGTGTGCCTTATTACGTTAAATCCCTGATATTCATCCACGCTTTTTTTTTATTTTATTTTTTTTATTCCATTTCCAGGAGCAATTCCCTCTCGCTCAGTCCGGCGCTGAGACGCAAGGAGGCCAATCATTTCAGGACGCCGCCCGTTTCCAGAGGAAAGTTGAAGCTGCCGTCCAATCTGATGGATGCGTCGCGAGCGTCCGCTCACGTCTACAAGCACCTGCAGGAGGAGGAGCCAACTGACGTCGAGTCCTTTAGGGGGTAAACTTGCATTTTTTTTTTTTATCTTTTTACCTTTTTACCTTCTTGAGCAGTAGGCCGTGCGGCTGGTGAAAATATCAGAAAAAGTTTGCGTATCGTCATTGTCAGGCGGAAACCTTAAATGTAAAAAAATATCAAATAAAAAAAAATAATAATTTAAAAAAATAATAAATAAAACAATTTAAAAAAAAAATAGGTGAAGGAGAAGAAGAAGTAATTTTGGAGATGTGCAGATATCTGAAGCTGATATTCATTTGTTGCAATTTTCTCCATAACTTCTGCACGCAGGGCCACCAGCATGGGAGGGAGGGAGGGAGGGAGGGAGAGAGAGAGAGAGAGAGAGAGAGAGAGAGAGAGAGAGAGAGAGAGAGAGAGAGAGAGAGAGAGAGAGAGAGAGAGAGAGAGAGAGAGAGAGAGAGAGAGAGAGAGAGAGAGAGATCAGCGCCGCTCGCAAACGTTGGGTCACGTCCCAAATTGCTGGCCTGAATGGGAACTCGGCATCCACGCATCGCACACGCACTCCGCCTCCTGTTTGTCGCGGTTCATCTGCGATGTGTCGCCATCCGATCCGGGGCAGACGGGCACCAGTCCAGATGCTCGTGAACAGATAATAGAGCATTCCGACATGCCCAGAAGGCTTTCGCTTTGAATCAAGTCTGTCATTACTGCATGTCGACGCTTCTGGTCATGAAAATAACGAGTCGTACAAACATTTAGGGTGCAATCCAATCTGTTCCACATTTCTCCAATTTTTTTTTTTCAAAATTCTAGAAGGCTTGAAGGATATTAACTTGAGGTTGTCTGAAGTCCTCGACATGTAAACGACACTCCGAAAAAACAAAATCTGTGAGGTCCGGGCAATTAAATCATTTTCTAATTTCCCCGGGAGATGAGAAGATTTGGTTTGGTTCAACACTTGCAATCTCATTAGCCTCACGTAATTGCCTCGCAGATCCAAGCGATCCAGTCGGGTTCTCGTGACCTCATTGTGGACGTCGAGAAATGAACAAAAGATGCCAGCGGAGGCGCATATTGGACATGTGACATGGTGGAGATTCATTTTGGAAGCTTTTCATGGTGGCGCAGATGTCAAGTGAGGACAGCGACTTGTCCTACTTCTTGACAGTTATCGCGAGTTCAAGTTCAGCAATTAGAAGAAGTGCAGGAGAGGGGGAGGCTGAAATCGCTTTCTTTGGTCTTCCACTGGAGACTCTCGCGCAGTGAAGTCCTCACTCAGAATCTATTCAAAGATGAAGGAATGTAACATTTGGTGTGAATCCGGATCTCGATGCAAATAAGAGCTAATCTAAATGTCCTAATCTGGATTTGATCGGCTATGGTACAGGTTCTCCAGGCCAGTTTGGCAATTGGCATTATGTAACTATGATTGGACCGATTGCCGCCGGTTTAGGGTGTGTCAACCAAGATGTTACAATCTTAACCCAAGCTAGCTGTAACCTGTATCAGAGGTCTTCAATCCTGTTCCTCAATGGGCCGTTGTCCTGTCCGTTTTTCATCTCTCGCTGCTGCAACACCCGATTCAAAAAATCAGATTAGCAAGGTCTGCAGAAGCTGGGTAATGATCCTGATCATTGAACCCGAGCCAGCTGTGACCCACATCGGAGGTCCTCAATCCTGTTCCTCGATGGGACGTTGTCCTGCCCCGTTTTCCATTTCTCCCTGCTGCAACACCTGATTCAAAAGGTCAGATAATTAGCAAGTGCTGCATTAAGATAATAATAATAATAATAATAATAATGCCTTTATTAGTCCCACAATGGGGAAATTCGAGATTCAAACCCAGGCCTCCTGGGGAGACTGGGTCCTGAACGCGGCGCCTTAGACCACTCGGCCATCCTGGCAGCCACGAGATTCGAACCTAGGCCTCCTGGGGAGACTGGGTCCGGAACGCGGCGCCTTAGACCACTCGGCCATCGTGGATAACAGTCCGGATTATTTCAATCAGAGACAAGAAAACAGACACCGTCCTTCGAGGAACAGGGTTGAGGACCCCTGCCCTACATGATTCTTCAGTCTTGGCACTGAGTCGTGTGAAGACCTCCACCAAGGATAGGCAGAAAGATTCCTGGTCAAAACCAGTTTAAAACCGGTCGCGTTTTCCTCATTGGGGTGACCGGGACTTTATTCCAGATGATTTCTGGGTCGAGGAGGGCAGCACGGTCGACTTTTGCCGGGCATCCATACCTGTGGACTATTCATTGAATCATGTTTGAACATCCACAAGCTTTTTCCTCCACACCGACACCTGCAAGATTATTTTCACTCCAGTCACCCGACCAAGAAAGCGATTTTCGGCACGTCGATCGGAAACGGCCTAATTTGGTGCGTAACTTTATCAAAAAGCGTCCGTCATGAAAGCGAGCGGCCGTGTCCCTCGCGATGCTCCTCTTAGCAAGCCGCACTGATTGAACATCGCAACGACTCGAAACGATAACGCCGCCTGCTCCCAAACTCTTTGTGACCTATTTTCTAAAATTTTTTTTTTTTTTTAAACAAAGCTTCACGGAACCGAGCAGTTCTCCATCCCGGAATGAGTGTATCCCCAATTGAGGTCAGGGCTTTTGTCTCCATTTGAAAGAGAATTAGTGTGAAATGTGCTCTCATCAGAACACTCGCCATCGTGTTCTGCAGATCGAGCCTCACTTTGCGCCTTCAAATTTCACCGGCCGGATCTCCCCCGAAATATTTAATCGAAAGACGACCCTGGCGATGTCCGCTCACGGAGAACCGAACGAGCTCCCGGCAATCGACGCTCAAGACTCCGAAGTTGAACCCATTTGGATCTCGTTAGCCGTCCACGCGGTTCCGCCCGTCGATTGCCGGCCCTCGAGCAGGTTAAAGTGACCTATTTCTGGACTGAGCAGCGAAACAACGCTGAGTTTTGGAGCAGCCCCTCACCCACCTCCTCCCTTTCTTCCCAGTTGCCATGGCGATGCCGTCTCATCTCTGAATAGGAGTAGTGGGAGGTGGATGGCGGGATGAGGGGAGATGGTGACGATAGCGCGGCAAAACGGGGAGGATAAAGACGGGGGGTGTAAAAATCAGAATTGAGCGCCGGCGCCCAAACTTGGGAAAGTGCCCCTCCACGTTTTCCCATTTCCAGACAACAAATTCCCCCCGCTGAGTGTTGTCACTTTTATTATCCAGCATCAAAACATATTTACCCGCCGCAGATAAGGACAGAACTGACGGCAACTTTGCAACGGGGTTTATTTTTAGATGTGTTTTGATCTGCCGGATTTACCTCCAGCTTGCATTTCCTCTTCTAATATCGAGGAGGGACTGGGGAAGTAATTCAATTGTAGAAACTTGGTTATGCTACAAACAATCTCGGAAAGGCTGGCAAGAACAGCGGCTGTCTCCTCAGGTGGGTGGGGGGGGGGGGGGGGGGGACAAATCCAAATGTGAACCCAGAACTGGTTCATGAAGCAGATTTGAATCTCCGTTTACCCATCACTAACCAAATCTCCAGCAACAATCCCGACTCTCCAGAATTCATACTTCCCAGACTGACCTGTGAGGGGCGCTGTGGTGCCACAGGGCATCCAGAATAATTTTTCAAGCCTATCTCACACCGAGCGACACAGCTGAAAGTATTGATGGGGAAAATGAAGTTTCAAATTTGCTTCGTGAAGCAGTTGTTATATTTTTGAGTCCTCTAGATGGCGCTGTTGCTTTAAAAAATGTCAAGTCAGCCCAATGTTGTATGTTTACCCCACGAAGGTCAAGCACCCTACAGTTGTTCCATGAAGAGACTTTTCAAAGATGTTCAGGGCAATTCATTCCTCGTTTAAAGATTCACGTCGCATCAAGGAGGAATAATTACAAAGTCATCACGAGAGGAAATTACAGAGAAAGCGGCCTTATTACCGCACCCCGGCACTTTTTACGAGAAATATCTGCTACGGTGTAAAGGTCCCCGTCGTCGTGACGTGCTCTCTAATTCCCGTCTCATTCTCTCTCTCGCCTCAAGGTGTGATGCGAGCGGGGGAAAGGTCGGCACCGGATGGACCGAGGTGCCTTGCACTCGCCTGGATAAGGGAAGCAGCTTCCCTCCGCCCTCGCTGCGCACCCGTTCTGTTCCCATCATCCCTTCGCTGCAGGCGTGCGACCTTGAGGGAAGGCGTTTGGATACCACTGACCAGAACCCGGGGGGGTGTCTCGTCCCCGCCGCCAGCCCTTCCTCTCGCCCCGGCGAGAGTGCCGTGCCCATTAGTGTTTGCCCTCAGACGCCCTCTTCTTCCTCCGCCGTTGAAATGACCGTAGAACTCGTTCCGGTATTAAAGCCGAAAAACATTTCCAGTCCTGCGACAAAGTCTTCGGGTTCTCACATCAACCGCAGGGGTGCTACAGAGGTCGGCGCCGGACAAATTAGCTGGGATTGGGCCAGAGAGCAAACAAACCCTGGAATCCGAGGTTTAAAGACGACAGGCCAAGGTTATACCGCCATCGAGAACCCGAACGGCCCCTCGGCTATCTGCAGAGGAAACGTAAATTCCAGTTGATTGGATCCACTTTGCAAAGTTCCTAGCGAGTCGGGCCCAACGCCTTTTGCTGCTTGGCAGGTGGGACCATCTGTGCGGCCAAAAACCGGACGGACAGATTGAACTGCGACGGACGGAAAATGGAATAATATGCCCGATCATGACGGCAAACAAGCACACATTGTGAATAAACTCATAACATGACAACGAACCGTGAGTGGGAGGGGAAAAAAAAAAAACACTATTTAAAGGGAGCTTCTACCTAGAAACCAAAATAGTGTGTCTCTATGTTGTTTCGCTATTGTAAAGAAATGAAATTATACAGTATATGTCATCTAATATATGTCACATGGACGTATATATATTTGACATACAATTGTGACAAAATAAAGACAAAGATAACGGTGTTAATTAAGAGCTTTGCTCACCTCAAGTCGTTTTTTGTGGGTCCAAAATGGAACGATATGATGCGTATCAGTCCTAAGAACGGTCAATGAAGACAAATCAACAAAAATCAATTTTGAATGAAGACCAAAGACCAAAAGTCGTTTGGGAAAATTCCAAATTACCGTAACTGGAGGTGGCAGTCGAGTGTTTGCCGGAGAAACGAAAGCAGAACCATGTGGCCAAAGTCTCCCCCGGCGCGCCATTAATGAGACATTGAATCGTTTGGATTTCTTCCGACCCCCGTCTTTTATGGCGCCTCCCTCTGAACCCGCAAATGTCGTTTGAAGCGTGGATGGGCTCTTTTCCTACAGGCTGCCGAGTCGAGGAACAGCGGGAAAGAAAAGCGAGATGGTGTCTTGATCAACCAAAAAAAAAAAGAGCATGGTGGGATCTGGTGAAAAAGGTACGATTTTTGTGACGAGAATGTTTTAATCGTCATGGGTTTGATTGATTGCTTGTGATAGTCGGCAGGATTGCGTCAAAACGGAAAACCATTTCCCATGAAACTCTTCAGAGAAGTGAAAAGTGCCTGAGGATGAATCGGTAAATAAAATTCACTGGTTGAGTTTGGACCATTCTGAACATCTCACTCTCGCACTCTCACTCTTTCACTCTCACTCTCTCTTTCTCTCTCTCACTCTTACACTCTCTCTCTCTCTCACTATTTCTCTCTCACTCTCTTTCCCTCGCTCTCTCACACTCTCACTGTCTCTCACACTCACTCTCTAACTCTCACACACTCTCTCTGCCACATACACTCTCTCACACGCTCTCACTATGTCTCTCTCTCACTCTCACTCGCTCTCTCACAGTCTCTCTCCACTCTCTCTTTCTCACACACTCTTCTCTCACTCTCACTTTCTCTCGCTCACTCTCTCTCACACACACACTCTCTCACTCTCTCTCACTGTCTCTCTCACTCACTCTCACTCCCTTGCTCTCTCACTCTCTCTCTCACGTCCCTCTCCACTCTCTCTTTCTCTCTCTTTCTCACACACTCATTCTCTTACTCTCACTCTCTCACTCTCACTTTCTCTCTTTCTCTCTCTCACTCTCTCTCACTGTCTCTCTCACTCACTCTCTTACTCTCTCACTCTGTCTCTTTCCCTCTCTCCCTCTCCCTCTTCCCCAGAGCCACGTTGTTCTCGAACCAGGGCGTAGCATGTTAGCTAACAAACACCAAACTGCATATCTTTGATCTAAATTTTTTTACTCTAAAGGAGCCGGAGTTGCTATATCCATACGACTCTAATTCAAATGTTCTGATCACGCCAAACAAGCCAAGTTTGTTGTTTTCAGAGACAACAAACCAGGTCGCCGTCAACTCCCTTCATATCACCGTCCGGCGCTTGACGTGAGAGGAATGCTAATGTAGCAGGGCTGGTGAGGGCCCTCCCCGCCGCCTCGCCAGATGGCCTGAAGATGAGGAGGACAGCAAGGCGGCGTGTGTGCACTGCTGCAAGACTTGTGATGATGTCTGCAAACCTCGCTCACCAACTCGCCTCCACTCGGGATTTCAGGAGACACTTTACATTTCCGGTGACCGTGTATCACTAGTTCTACTACTGCTACACTGACCATTTGCACAAACAGTGCACATGGAGATGCCGGCCTATCCTGAGCTAACCACACGCCAAAACAAAATTAAAAACCGAAGGCTAGACGAGACGAGAACCAAGAAGCGGTCTCTTTCCCACGGTCACACTTTTCAAAGCGAGAAGAATGAACCGCTGACTGAGAGTGACTGACACTGACAAGGCTCTCCCACAAGACGTGTTGACCCCGGCGACTGCTATGATTGCCGGGCATTGCTGGGTCAAGACCCCCCACCATCCTCCGGGGGGATGCCAAGCGAGACAGATTTCATCACGACCTCACACGCGCTCTTTTGGTCTCGGCTATAATCTGACAAGCCCTATGCGCGAGCTGTCACACTTTCATCGTCAAGAGTTCAAAACGAGGCAAGTTCTTTTCAGATGGAGGAAAAAAATTGAGAGGCAGTTTCATGTCGATTTAAGTGTGTTTGCTGGTTTGGGAAAAGCGCCACAGATGTTCTGTTTGGTTACAGGAGTTGTTATGCAAAGTCGACCATTTTTAAGGATGTCACTCGGGGCAACAGAAGGCTTTAACGATAAATAATGGAGCGCTTTTCCTTTGGGCTTTTAGCGTGTGGCTTTCCTGTCTCACGAAGCAAAAAATGCGGATAATTAGATGAGTGCGTGGGAATTAAATTGAACCAGAGAAAAAGTTGGAATCCATATGCCAACGTTAACTTCCTGTGGAGTACCACAGGGATACCTTGTTGGTCCCTTTCTGTTTTTATTTTCACCGTTGATGATAAAAAAAAAATCTTCTTTTTTTGGCCAGGATGTGTTTGTTTGCAGAAATTGAAGAAGGCAAGGTCATTTGTGACCCAGTCACGAGGAAAGCGATGACATCACCCGCGGTCGTCACCAGAAGCCCAATTTGCTGCAGGTTTGGCTTCATTTCAGATTCTATTTCAACTTCCTCCCAAATCCAATGCTCACTTCAACCATTGACGGATGGCGCCGTCTTTGTGTTGGATTGCACAGACCACCCCAGAGTGCTAGGCCGTTAGGCCGTTTGTTTTATCGATAAGATATGAATCGACCAAATAATTAAAAACAATATATAATGAATAAATGTTTTTTTCAGTCTCTAAAGGCTTAAAATTAAATTCTTAGAGCGCTTAAAAATATATGAATTATGGGCAGAACATTTGACTTGCTTATAATTGTCCGTTAGAATTTGTTAAAAAAAAGTCTAAAAGTGTAAAAAAAAAATAATCATAATAATAATAATGATAATAATAATAAATAAATAAATAAAAAATGGGGCGGGGGAATCTGATTTTTTTTCTTTTTTTTTTCAAATTTTTGGGGTCTCCGGAAGTTTCCTATGTTTGTAATATATAAAAAGAAAAACAATTGGATGATTTTGGGAGGCAGAGGACATATCAATGTTATGAATTTTATTTTGTAATGGCTATTAGCATTTTTGAAAATTGGACGATTTTCTGTGGATTCTTCATGTTGCCCCCCCCCCTCAAAAAACGGGCCGAGTTGCTGTTTTGTTTTTGGGTTTTTTGGGGCAACATAAAGAATCTTCAAAAATGTTAATAGCCATTTTAATTGTGAGTGAATTTATAGACTTTTTAATTTAATCCTCTGAGGGATAAACTCGATTCATATATCTTGCTTTAACTTTATATTTCTAACGTCAACACTTTAATTACACAATCTCCCAAATGTGAATTATATCTCTGTGATTTAGCGACGATTGATCATTTCCCGCTAATTGTCTCGCAAAACAACCCACGACTAAAAAAAGCTCTCACCTAGTTACCTTTTATTCTTCTTTTCCTTGAACGTTCTTTTCACTTGGCTTGCGTGCACTGGAACCTTTTGACTCGCTCGTAAAAACAAAATGCTCTCAATCAATCCTCTCCTCTCCGGACAGATCAATAGAGTTGTTATTCTCATATTAGTGAAGACAAATGGACTTCTTTCAGCGGGAAAGGTGGTGAAGTCCACCGGCACCGACGTGCGTTTGTATGACAAAGTGCGACCCGGGAGTCGTGGATCCGAGCTCGTCGGAAACATGGCGGGACTCCGTCAAGTTGAGGAGGCAGCTGGCCGCAAATCTCCGCTCTTAAATAAAACAAGACCTTGAAACTGACCCGAACTCTCATAACACCTGAGCTGTTGTCTTTTGAAATCTTAGTCCGACTCGTCAGTGTCAAACGGAATCAGTCGGCGCAACGGGCTCAGGTGAGGCCGCTGAGCACCCCAAAAAAAAAAAAAAATAGTTTATTCTCAGAGTCAAACTATTTGAACTTTTGTCTCGCTTCCTGTTTTGCCTCACTAGCGTCTTGAGTAAAATTGTAAAAATGGGTTTTCTTTTTTTCAGTGCACATAGAATGGTCGTCAATTCAGGCTGTGACGAAACAAAGGCAACAAATTGTCAATAAAATTTTGCAGCAAATCAATGGATTTTGTTGCGCTAACAAGCATTCTTTCCATCATAATAATAATATTATTAAATTATTACATTATTACATTATTACATTATTACATTATTACATTATTAAATTAAATTATTAAATTTAATTATTAAATTAAATTATTATTAAACTATTAAATTAAATTATTATTAAATTATTAAATTAATATATTTTAGAATTGTTCAAATAAAAATGTTTACGATTATTTACTCAATTAATCGAGGAATCGGAAAATGCCAACAGAGATGACGGCTTGCTCTTAGGAGGCGAGTCTCGTCACAAAAAGACGAAGCACTCACTTTCTAAATGAGCCAAATTGTCGTGGCCGGTGTTCCAATATTATGATTAATTCCAAATATTTTTTTTTATTTAAAAATTAAAATTTTTGTAACCATCGCTTTTTTGGGGGGGGGGGTTGGATGGATCCACAAAAAGTTAAAGAAAATGAATCATGGACAGTAAACCTCAAAGTTTGCTTTTCAGAAGCAAATGTTTCAACAAGCAAGCTCCCCTCAACACACCCTGCTGTAAATTTACACAGATGGGATGTGGTGGGGAAAAAAAAAAAAAAAAGCAGTTATTGCGCTCCGAAAAGGGAAATTGCCTCGCAAATGGACCCTCTGGAGCCACTTGTGCCGTTTCCAAAAGTCCTCCAAAGGCCACTATTCAGATGCAGGGGCGAAAAAGTGGCATTCATGCGCTCTCGTGTTGAGAAAGAATGAAAAACAAGAAGAACTTTATAGGCCCGGCTTAAAAAAGCAAAGTGTGAGGCAACAGCGTGAGCCGCTAGCATGCTGTCGCTAGCAATCAGTCAACGTGGGAAGATGGAAGCTAGCGTCGCGCTGTGCCGAACCGCGGGGCAATCGGACATCAACTGGATGGGGTCGCTTCCATCGCTGCGGAATCATTTAGGGCGCACAATAGGCGAGGAGAGCGCCACTGCCAACTACTGGAGTGGATGTGCAATTACACTTCCGGCGGGGGAAAAAAAGCATGTTCCGCACGTTCACACGCACTCACTTGATGTGTCAACTAAACAAAAGGAGTTACTCCGTGTGTATTTGAAACAGTTTTACTTGAGATGAGTCTGATTAGCTTAATGCTAACAATGTAATTCGGCCGAACAGGTAGCATCGCTGTCGCAACGTTTTAACCTTTTAAGTAACGGATACAAATATCAATTTAATATCGAATCCAACGTTGTTGTGTCCCATTTTTCTCATCCCGGTTTTAGCAACTCACTAGCTTTATCCTCAGTTAGCTTGTCGCGTTCCAAAATGCCGAAATTGAGTCTTGTAAAAAAAAAAAAAAAAAAAAAAACATTTTCATTCCCTCCCAATGTGGCACTTAAATGTGCCCGAGCGCCCCACCATGACCCACCCACGCAAAATCCCGGCGTGACCTTGCCTTATCCGCCATTGGCGAGCTGTCATTTCGGGATATCAGTCAAAGCCACGCGCTGCTCTCCGCAAAATGCTTTTCTTGTTTTCTCAGAATGTGGACGACGGCAGACAAGATAAACTCGGGTGATGTCAGCTTTATTTGACTTATTTCGAGACGTCTGGAATGATTCTTGGGCGATGCTCCGAAATAAAAGGCTTCAAATTTTTTATTGGCATTCCCACGTGAAGTTTGTCAAATTAAACATAAAACAAATGTGTATTTAAAAGAACCTCATAACTTAGTTTAGCTAAGTGCTAACAATGAATCTAGACGGGCTAACGACTAGCTAAATCGTTTGTGGAAAATGTCCGGCGTCCATTTTGACTTTGAGCTTTTCACTCTTTTTCCTTCCATCGTCGACATGAAGCGAAACGTCCTTGTCGCTTTTAAGCGGCGGGTCTCAGAACATTAATATTGCAACTCCCGTACCCCCCCTGAGGCAGAGGGCCGATGCGTTTTTAATGACATTGTCTGCGTCCCGTCAAGTTCGCCCGGGTGAGTCGCCTTGGCCAAATTCACCTGCGGAGAGACGTAGAAAATGAAGTCTCGGGATAATTTTTTTTTTTTTCTTTTAAAGCCCAAATTTTCAAACAATATTTTTTTAATCCGCTTTTTTTCTAGAATTTTTTTTTTTCCAAAATTAATTTTCCGTAATAAATCATAATTCGTATGTATTTATCTACGTGCATACACAAACGTGTATTTCGGTTTAATTTGGCACATGTCCACCAAAAAGCAGTGTGTGTTTTTTAACTAGGACAGAAAAGAAGTTTGGAAAGGTGCAAGTTGATAAATATAACATTTGGCATTGAAGTAGAGAGTTGCTGTTTTTTTTGTGTTGTCCAGACGCCAAACACGATATACTCCTGCTAATTTGAGGGCGGCAGTGGGGAATTCTTCTTTTTAAGTGCCCAAACTGAAACGGCCCGCAGCCTCCGCTCTGTTGTTCCATGCTTCTGTCACGTCTCGTTTTTGGTTTTCCGCCTGCTGCTTCCTTTTTCGGGGGAAATCTGCACAAGCGGGGGGGGGGAGAAAAATAAAAAAAAATACCTGGACTATGCAAGGATTATGATTATTACCTTCGTTTATGACACAACGGCGGGAGAAATAATACGCAGAAAGACGCTAGCTGTTGGACGACCTCGCCTCTCTCGCAAGCGCATCTGCAATTAAATCCACACTTCGGCCATTGTGGTTTAAAAAAGAAAAAAAAAAATCCAAAATATATTTCAGATTTTTTGAACGGTCGCCAGTTATGACTTTCTGTTGTTGATTCCGCGCAGCCCGTCTCATGAGTGAGTATCCAATCACAAGCTGCCGTTCATCACCAGCGAGAAGGCCATCAACTCGCGATCTGATTGGCTATCGCAACGTAGAACGACGCCCGCACGATTGTGTCTGAAATCCTCGGACGAATTGTGCGCGCTATGAGTATTGTGAAATCTGCCCGGCAACACGAGCTATCTGAATTCTGATTGGATAAAAACTCTAAATTCCAAATTCAACACGAGGATATAATATGACATCAATGTGACGATTATGATCATGATTTCTTGATTATGTTCGGCCAGCAGAGAAGGCCTTGACCGCCCACCACTTTGTAAATCGCAATGATTGTAAACTGCCATTTAGAGAAGAAGCGTGTGCACGTTGTCATATATTGCTGAAATGACCACTTCTATTTGTTATTTAATATTAACAGAGCAGCCAGGACAACATTTACAGCAGTCGCATTTCAAATGAATAAAAAAAAATAAATTGCGCGATGATGCTAGCCGAGCGTTAGCAAAAGCACTCACGACCGTCTATTAAAGTTAGATTGGCATTTTTACGTGAGCCACTTCAAAATTGTGCTGATGACACTCGAAAAAATGTTAAATGTATCCCATTCGCCATAAAGATATTTAGAAAATTAACTCGAGGACAAAAAAAAAAAAAAAAATGACGCCGCAAACATTCAGCGGCTGCGGCAAAGCCAGCTAGCAAAGAGACCAATTATTTTTTTACGCGGGCTTTTTATGACGGCTCTGTCAGACAAAAATATATTCCTTTGCACTTATAAAATGAATGATATATTAATTATAACCTCCAAGTCTATCTTGTGTTTTATGGCGACGATAAGAAACGTGACCTGGTTTCAACTGCTAAGCTGGAAAATACGTATTTTTTTTTTCCACCCGCACTCGATTTATTTATTTATTTATTTTTTACAATGTTTGCAATGAATATTCCCTTCATCCGCTTTCAAACACAAGTCCCCTTTTATGAGCTCATCTTTTGGCATCGCTGGCTCCGCAAAGGTTTCACGAACAAGATTTTAGTGTTTGCTTGAACGCCACGTCTTCCCGGGGGACTCATTTTCTTCTTTAAAAGCCTCCCAGAGAGCCGAGCTAAATCAAACGCATTTGCTATAAATGCTCGATTTCCATCGAGTGGCTCGTCTTGGTCGAGCCCAGATCAAATCCCGATGGCGGAATTGACTGTCAGGTTTATTACGGCGAAAGATTAACATAAACTTTCGCATTTTTCAACGGCACATTTCCCGCTCTCGGCGTTGAGCTGTGACAAGCCCTCCCGAACGAGCAGGTGCCACACGGGAGCATCGGAACGCATTTACGGCTATTTTCAGTGAGATCACTCAAGTGAAGATGTTTTTTTTGTTTTATTTTTTCTTTTTTTTTTGTGTTTGCGCGGCGCAAATATGAATGCGATATTTCATCAAACTTGTCATAAAATCGCTGAAGAATAAAAAAATTTTCCCCATTTTTTCTGACGGCAAAATAAAAACATATTTAATTGAAAATTGATCTAAAAAAACGCGCATCATTGAAATAGAATGTTTTCAGTCAATTTCATTTTAATTAATTTTTTTAATAGAATGTTATTAAAGGTACAAAAGTGATCACAAAACGAATGAAATGTGCTACTTATGGTATTAATATACTTGTAATATTTTTAAAATAATAGTATGAAGCTGCCAGTCGCTCACAAACTGTGGCGCTAACTGCTAGCTAGCTAAGCTAATGAGGATAGCTTATTGGTTGTTTCTTTTCATTGCTTTTAAACGATTTTAAATCTCATCCTTTCTGGATTCAATTGAACCTGTCTGATTTAGAGACGGCGTAGATCGTTTTTTTAACAGAAGGTTAAATTGCGGCTAATAAAACAAGGCTAGCTTTTTAGCAAAACTGACCACCTCGTCGCATGAGGTCCATTTGCTTTTCTCCGCATGTTTGGACAACAAAAATGTCAGCTGTCTCAATTTAAATGACTTGGTAGATGGTTGCTGTTTAAACTTTTAAATCGTTAGAGACTCGGAAGATAATTGCGCCGTTAAAAGCAAAGTCGCAAGCGGCGGCGCAGGAGAATGATTTGAGTGAGCGATTAAATCTCACTTCTCGAGAGGTGGGTTTTTTTGTATTATTTTTTTTTTTATTAAAAAATGTGCAAAGGAAAAACTTTTGACGGACAAATACATTAAAAAATAACTATTTGTGTTTACGCCACATTTTTTTTCTTCCATATTTTTTATTTATTTATTTTTTAAATATTTTTTTCAGGTGGCGCTGTTATGAACATGGTCACGGAATGAATTAAAGTTAAGGAACCTCATTATATTCCATGATCTTTAATGTGTGTGTGGGTGTGTGTGTGTGCTCAGTAAATCTGTTATTTGTTGTACAGTTTGTAAATAATTGAGCAGCTGGCGGCACTAGATTTCACGGCAAGTTGAAAATTCAGATGCGAAACTCATTTGCATGCGACTAACAATTACGCGAAATCTGTGACGATTTTAACTGCGTGCCGAACAAGTTCAACAGAGCTGAGCAAGCCTTAATAGTTTTGTACTTTATGTAATAATAGAACATCAGTGCCGTAAACATCATTTCTCCTTTACAACCCGCCCCTGCGTTAAATGTGCGCGCTCGTAAACATTTAATGATGTGCGCCGCGAAATGGCAACGTGTGTCGGCAAAGCCCCGTCGGAAGACCGGTCGGAAACAATGAGAAACCATTAAGTTAAGGAAGCACTGCGGCACGGTTGCAAGTATCGCTGCGCATAATCGAGTGGTACTCGGCCGTCTATGCGAGGCGTCGAGCATCTTTCGTCAATGAACAAATGAGCTGGATAAGAATGATAATGATACAGGAGTCCGAAAATACTACAACTGGTTCATGAAAGCACATTTGAAGCGTCAATTTCCCATCACTACCCACTCTCCGCCGCGACAATAAATAATATTATTTTCATTGCAAAACAATCCTACAAAGTGGAGTTAATACTACTGCCACCTAGTGTAGTGGATGTGTAATTACACTTTATTGTAGTACGCCGGAAAAAAAATGTTCCCCAGGTTCACACCTGCCCCACTCAGGATCGCACCGCAGCCCCCCCCAAGGGGCGCCACTATTTGAGAAGCTCAGTTAATAAAGATTTTATGATAGCCTGGAACAAATTAATTCACTTTATTTCCCATGGGAAAACGGTACCGAAGTCAACGAGCGTCTCAAAAGGGGATCGTGTTCGATAGCGTACAGATACGCGGCGCTGTGGGTTTTAGCTCGGCGGCCCTCGCCAACGCGCTCATCTCGTTTGAAACTTTCTTGGCCCGCCAATTAAATTAGCGCTCTTCACCTTCCGGGGAAAACTCACACATCCGCGCACGTTCTGACCCGACGAGAAGAGAAGGCAGCAAAGATTGAGACGTGACTCGCACCGTGAGTTTGCAATCAATTAGGAGCCTAATAGAAATTCCCTCAGCCTTTTCCTGTCAAGAGCGGCTTCGGAAAAAAAAAAAAAGTCTTGATTAAATTTAACACGTTAGAAGGAGCACCTGCGTGGCTATTTTTGGGTCGGTATCACACAAAAGAGCCGACCAATATCATCACGTTGGACAGAAACTGCCCATAAAATTTTTTTTATAATTTAACGACGCGAATCGCGCCAAGCCCAACACAGACGGACGGCAGACTTGATTTTCTTCGTGCTGTTCCACCGCGGCCACATTTGGCGGCGAGAAGACCAACGAACTGTCCTGCTCTTTATCACCCGCTCAACTGCCGACTCCGATGGAATATTCGAGTACAAAATTACAAATTAATTTACAGGAATTATTTTCTTCTTGTTAGGGTGGGCGTCAAATAATTGAGAAGCTGTCTTAGAGTAAACTAGTGGTGATTTTCTCTCAAAGAACACTTGTGGGCAAGCTCCATTTGGAATTATGGTAAAAAAAAAAAAAAAAAAGAAAAAAAAATGTATTTTCATATCACAGTGGCAGTGACCTTTGAATGGGGAGTCTAAGTGGAAGTTTGTGCCAAATGTAATGAAATCTCCTCTCAGCTGCTGCTGAGATATTGCTTTCATAAGGAGAACGGGCCTGACCGACAGCCCTGAAAAGCGCACCGCCGCCAGCTATGACCGTCGCCGGTACGGAGTCATAAAAAGTAAAGATCCGATTTGGTTGCTCGGTCATGCAGAGAAGACGGGCGTCGGCGATTTATTGCGGCAAAGTGTCACTCGCTCTTTTTTTGGGGGGGGGGGGTCTGGAGACGGCGCGCAATCATCTGCAACATTTGGGTCGGTGGTGAAAATCAATCTGAAACGTGTCACAGGTTGACAAGGTTATGATTGTGTTAAGGCTTTTGTTTTACTACCGCCGCCGAGTACCCGCTGATACGGTGCATAAAGACGCAGCGAGGTTCGTTCGGCGCGCGGAAGGTTATCGAATATATTACACTTTGCGTGTAAACATCCTCGCGGGTTGGATGAAGTACCCCTCGATATTGTTTTGGTTGTTTTTCGATTCCATGTCAAGATTCTACGCCGTACACTACTGGTCAGTTCAGCGCGGTATGAATGTTCAAATTTAACACCACCGGTGTTAAATTTTAACACAGCCGGTGTTAAATTTTAACACTGCCGGTGTTGCCTCCAAATATCGGTATGGGCAATTCGGTTCCTCCATTCCATTTCTATTCTGTTTATATCAAAGTATAATCCAGTTTGTGGGCTTCGAAGTGAAGATTTAGCAATGAGGGATGTATTTACTCAAGCAGATCCACCAGATGGTGCTGTTTCATTCATTTTATATTCAATACAGAGCAGAGAATCCATCCTTATAGTGCTGTATTTTCTAACAAATTAAACTTGTAACGCAAGATTTCACTTTTGATTGGTCTTTGGGGCAGTTTCAATTCAGCCCCACGAAATCTGCCTAGCAACAAGCGGAGTAAGGGGGTTAAAATTGGAAAATAGCTTTTGTAGTTTTTGTACCCCAGTGCCAAGGCGACAGACTAAAAATTGCTCGTCGGTACTCAAAGGTCAGCAAAAAGCCAGCTAGGATGGGGATGAGGCCGTTCTGGCGGTGCCGGTCGGCGTGTGATCGCCTGCCAAGTGGTGGAGGCGTTTTCGGCGATGATGCTGACACAACTCACCATGAGACTGATCCACCAGCCAAGACAACCCCCCCCACCGCCGCCGCCGCCGCCAGTCCCCCTCCACACGCACACACACACGTGCACTACCCCGCCAGCTCTCGTTAGGAGGCTGAGATTGTGCCAACTTAGTGAATCACCAAGAAACAGATGGTGAAATTAAAGAAAAAAAAAATTCCCCAGAATGTCAAACCATCTCGTTCGTTTCTAGTCACTTTCACGGGTTCCCTTCTAAATTCAGAGCGGTGACGTGTGACTTGTCATGCTGTTGTGCCGCTGCTGTACCTTTAATCAGCTCGACGAGCGAGATCCTCAAGGGAGCCATTTTGCAGTTGCAGTCTGACAGAAGTGACTCGGCTTGGTCTGTCTGCTCAGTGAGACAACAGACGGCCTTCTTTGGTGGTCTGAGAACAAATTATACGACCTCACTCCGCCGCACGGCACGTCACCGCCGCGACTGTCTCGTGGCATTTTGTAAATCGGCGGAAGTTGAGCTAAAGCTTGACAAACCATCCCGAATGGAGTTTAGAGAAACTTTAGAAAAAAAAAATGGAATTGCGCATCCACAATTCCCTCACTACAAAAGTCAAAGAAGCTCTCTCCGCCTACCAAGCGGCAATAAAACGGTTTCACCGCATAACGAGGAAAAGTTGACAGCTTGGCTCACATTATTCACAAACGCAGCATTGACTTTGCCTAACATTAGCCTCGATGCTAGCTAGCGGTTAGCATGGCGGGACTCAGCTGCCATTAACTTCATTTAACACAGGGACAGCAGATGATTCGCTGAGGTGTCAAACTGCCGCAGTTTAGCGCTAATTGCTGTCCGATTATTTAATTTTTTTTTTTGACTAAGTATCGTTGGTTGGTATCGACACCCTCCACGATTACCCGATACCGTTCAACAAGACCGATATTGGTCAATTCCTTGTTTTTATTGTTCTGTAAATGCCAAGTGATGCCACAAGGCAGTGCCAAATGACTGCTTTTGTCCAAATGGAGCTCCTCAACGCACTTGAACAGCAGAATGTCAAGCGATGGCACTAAAATAATACTGTTATTGCTCGGACCTGATCACAAAAATGTTTTTTCAGGAAATAATGATGGCTAGGTCGTCTGTCAAAAAAAAAAAAGGAAATTAAGCAAACGTGGAAAAAAAAAAATAATATATATATATATATATATATACATATATATATATATATATATATATATATATATATATATATTTTCTTTTTTTAATTTCATTTATTTATTTATTTTTTTTTATTTTAACTAGGGTAGAATTCTGGATCAAAAACGTGCAACTTTTCAAACATTGCCCCTCAATATACAGTACATCCCTAAATGCAACTGCTTTTCTGTGAACAACTGTTTGAAAGCCCGCGGCGGGTGAAATCAGGTGAATCATTTGGTGTGGAAAAAGAAAAAGTATTGTGTCTTTTGGAGTGTAGCGCGTGTGCTGAAAACCAAGTCAATGCAATGAAATCTGAATCCCTGAACAGTGAAGTGCAAAAGAGAAAATAGACTGCAAAATGAAACAACAGAATCTTCTGAACCAGAAAGATTCTTTTCCACCTCAGAGAAGCGAGCGGGCTCTGCGGATATATATATCGCTTTTATACTGCTCACACAGGCTTTAGTTTCACTCTGAACTCCACAGAAGGAAGACGTGCCCCACAGATGGATAATGATGATTTGTTGGACAGATACGGCTTCTCGCGTGCGCTCTAATGAATATAGCGTATGCAACTTTGTCTTCCCTTAATGAGGTCACAAACCTGCTGCCTCTTACAATGTTTTTCGCCGGCTGCTTTTTCAGTGGGAAAAAAAAAATCTTTACATTTGGAATTGAGCTGCATTCCCAAGTGTGTAAATCACCTCATTCGCATGCATTTCTTTTTTTTTGCATTTATTACATAAATGAGCACACACGCATACGAGAGTCAGATTTTGCAGTTTTAGGTTTAAGCTTCATTGGAATGCATTGCACGCTAGCTGAGGCAAAGTGTTGCCTCCCACAAATTCATCAAAAATAGACAATTTAAATTAAAGGGTGAAAAATAGGCCCTTGTTCTTCTCCTCCCTAGCAGTGTGCAGCGCGGTCGACAATCAATTGTAGCTGTTACAATTCTTAGAATGTTTCAGTTGGTGTTTACAGCAAGGTCATTATTCTGATTTATAGCAGAAAAACAGTGTGTGGCGATGACACTTTTTAACGTTTAATTCACAAACATACATTGAGCAGAAGGTAAGAGCATAACATTTTTTTCTGCCGGTCACAATAGGTCACTAGCAACGAGGAGCAATGATAAATTATCCAAAGCAAATAATACTTTTTGGACGGGTGAAGTGAAATATAATCATTTACTTCAATAAACTCCTTTTAAAAAATACAAATAAATAATAATAATTTAATTTGTAATTTATTTTTTAAACCCCATGACTTTTATTCGAGCATTGATGAATGTAAATTGTTTTATGAATAAAATGTAAATTAAATACAATTATTATTATCATTATTATTATTAGGTAAGCGTCATTCTAAGCAAACGCCTGCCTGGTGCTCTTTTTAGGTCTAAATTAAACGTAAAATTTATACTTTTACGACCATAAAATGATTCCAGACAGTTTCCTAAACTCAAAAAAAGACCACAAAAAAGTATAAAAGTGACGTCGTCGTCGCTGAAACGAAAGAAAACGCCCCCCGGAAATATTTGCGGAAGTGACGTCACGGCGCTCTAATTCAAATTTAAGGAAGCGGAGGAAGCCGTAAACAAAGACCCCGGTGGACTTTTTGGACGCAAAAAAAGCTACTCGTCAACTCCCCCGTGAGTTTTTTTGTGCGTGTTTTTAAAAGGAAGTAAGTAGTGTTTGATACCATATGTTTAATTTAAAAGTGCAAGGCGCGCATTTTGAGTCGTTCGCTTGCCACGTTCGGTTGCTGTCTATTGACAGGTGTCCTCTTTTAAGGGCGTTCCGTCGATGCTAGTTGTGTTGGATCACGTTTGTTTTGCTTTTGAATGGAATAAAAAAAATAATACAGTACTTGGTGTATGATTCAGTGTGAAATGAGTAATTGAGCACGTGCTTTAAATGCATTTCCAGATTTAAAAAAAAATGTATTAAATATATCTGCTCATTTAATTTATTTTATACACAGCCTTCTAATTTTAATAGTCTGCTTTAAATTCAGTTCCGGTGTGCGAGGACTGAATTACCAACATCCTTTCTTAGTAGTCCATTTCCTGTTTGTAGGAAAGAACCACCATGACATCCAAAGGGGCAAAGGAGACCATCGTCGCCAAACTGGGCTTCAAATCCGGCAGCTCTGCCTCTAAAGCTGAAGCTGAAGTGGAGCGAGTCAGGAAGGAAAACGCGCATCTCAGGAGGAAGATTGACGAGCTGGCCAAACGACACATCAAACCGCCTGACGCGGACAAAAGCAAGCTGCTAGAAGTGAGGGACGCTGACGTCTGAGCAATCGGCAAAATTCACTCCGTGGTGTGACTTGATCGACTGCTTCAATCTCCTCTTTTTGTGCTGCGTGTTGCTGTTTTGCAGAGGATTGTTTCGCTGGAGACTCTTCGCGAGAGGAACAATCAACAGTTGCTGGTCAAGGAGCAAGAGTTGGAAACTGTGAGGCAGCAGCTGGCGGCGAAAGGGGGAGAGGCACGTATCTTGCAGTACATTATTGCGCCAAAACACGGTTGAGTCCCACTTAACAAAATTTGCAAACTCAAATGTTTTTAACGCCATTAGTCGGACTAGATTAATACGATTTGAATTAATGGATTTTGACATGATTTTTTTCCCCCTCTCACACCCTATTTTGGTGTACTATGAATAAATGAGATGCGCATATTTACTCAAAATCTCCCAATGGATTCTATTCCGCATGCTTTTAAGTTACGTCACTCACATTGGTAAAGTGGTATCATTGTCTTAGTATCGGCCTAGCTGATTTGTAAAACCGATACAATGTACCTCGGTTCAGGTGGTGGCGGCACTGCAGTCCCAGCTGGAGCAACGGCGCAAGGATGCGGAGCAGAGGGACCTCCACGTCCAGAATCTGTCCCAGGAAACGGAGAAGCTGAAAAACCAGCTGGCCACAGTTTCCACCCGCTGTCAGTCCCTGGAGACGCGAGCGGCGGTATGTTAATCCTTTCACAATGTTAGGAATCCTTTCTGGTGTTTTCTGCATGTTTTTTTTTTTCCCCCTGAATGGTGTTTTTCGATTAATTACATGAAGATTAGTTTAGATTAGAGCAAATTGAATTTTGATGACTAATCAGGCAGTGACTTGAAATCTTAATTATCGTCTCTTGTTCGAAAAGGGAACAAAATTGAGAGATACTGTATTGTTTATTTATTCCCCCTTGTGGATGAATATTCATGACACTGCTAACTCCTGCACCCGAGACATTTTTTTTTTTTTTTTACAATTTACAATTAATAGGAACATAAGTGTTCAACGAAATGAAGTAAACAATTGAAAATGCACTTATAGCTCTGACCACTAGGTGAGGCTGTTTGACCTTTCCTGGCGTTGAGTAATCTCCCCGCCAGCATGGAAAGTGTCTGTCAAAACATCAACATTGGCATCGCCCACAAGACCCAGCGTGAAGCCAGGCGGCACTAAAACACACGCGTGTCTCCAGTTTTGTTGTGTTTGTCAGGTTTGATTTTTCTCACGTTATAAATAGTCAGGAAGTGTGTTTGCACTTTCTGACTCACGCTGGGGTTTTAAGCAGCACAACACCCCCTCCGTGGGGACCAAAAAACTGCTACAAATGATCTCCAACTTCATGCATAGAAAAAAGAATTGGGATTCTTCTTCTTCTTTTTTTTTTTTTTCAAGTGCCACCAGTATGTCAAATGTTGCGTTAAACACTTTTCGTACAGTTGAACTTTTCCACAATTGTGTGTTAAGCGTCAGTGAGTCCCTTGAAAATCTTCTCAAATTTTATGCAGCAAGTACCAACAGTAAAATAGTCGCGGTCATCAAAAACGAAGCACTTTGAATCCAACTGAATTGTGGCTATGTAGTAATTCTATCATGTACCACTAGAGGGAGCCGTAAAAGTGGCTCTTCACATTTATTTTCGAAGAATTTTCACCTGGCGAGGTCGTAGGGTTAACACGCTTCGAAGAAGTAATCTGCCCCACCGACCCTGACACCCACCCATGCTTCCTGTATGTGCTAAAGCTATTAGCTGGCTTAGCGTGCCGGCGTTTTTAATCCATCTCGGAAAAAGTTGACAAGCTCACCGTGCTCATCTGCGAGGGCTCACGCAGCCCTAGCACGCAAACGATCATTTAGATGCCACCTGTTGTGGCGCTGACGGCAGTTTTTTTTTTTTTTTTGTAAAGATGTCGGCAGGGCACGGGCCGCTCCGGTGGTGGTCGGCGATGATGAGAGGTGTGACCGCAAAGACTCTTGCCGCGGCGGCTGGCGAGGAAGCTGCCTCGCGGCGGGGTCGTGACAGTGCAGAGAATATACACTTTTAGTTTGACTTTGGTTGTTCCGACGCAAGGGAACTAATACAGCGAAAATTGACTCGGTGGGAACCTGTTGGAGGCGAAGCTTACCGGGGGGTTGAGCTTTAAAGTTCAAGGCAAGACGAATTCAGAAGTCAAACGAGAATCATAAGCTGAGCAAAAATAGGGAGCGGCAATGCTGCTTTTTTTTCCCCATTATTATTGTTCATTGTTCAGCGAGGGTATCGATGATGACAACTAAAAACTGAATTTATTTCGTTGTAGAGCGTACACTGTGGACAAAAGTAATTAGTAGTGATGGGCCGATATTTGGCATTCTGCCGATTATCAGCATCTGCTTTTTTTTTTTTTTGTTTGTTTTTAATTTATTATTATTTATTTTTTTAATTCATTTTGATTAATTTTTTAAATGTATTTTCATTTTATTTTTTATTTATTTATTTAAACTTTCAAGGCCGATGAATTAAAAGCTGGTTTATTTTTGCTCACTAGAGCACACCTCTCTCTCTGTTTCCGCTGTGCTGGTGGCCCTGCGTGCAGAAGCAGATTGGCCCGCCCACAGCACAATCTGCAGTGTAAAGTGCAGCTTTTTTTCACCACGTGAATATCGGCTTCAAATATCGGTGATCGGCCTCGATGACTTCTAATAATCGTATCGGCATCGACCCTGAAAAAAGCATATCGGTCTATCACTTGTCGTTAGACACCTGCCGTGTGTGGAAGTAAAATATTCTGCGCCACGCTTGGTGGCTGTATTCCCACTGCTAATAGATGCTTCTTGTCTTTCTCATTTTTCTTAGAATGGGCAGGCGTCCTCTGCAGACTTGGCATTGGCACAGGATCAGCTGAGAGATGTGAGTATCCCCCAAGCTCGCTCACATGTGCCGCCCCCTAGGGGGCAAGAAGTTCAACTGTGATTCGTCTCCACCAGGCCCTGGAGAAGAACCAGCAGTGGCTGCTGTACGACCAGCAGCGGGAGGCCTTCGTCCAGTCGCTCCTCGCCCGCTCGCGCGAGATGGAGGAACAGCTGAGCCAGGCCAAGCGGCAGGAGTTGACTTCCGCCGTCGCCACCGCTCCGCCAGAAGCGGCTTCGGATTCCTGCGAAAAGGAAGCGCAGCTCCGGAGCCGCGACGAGGAGTCCGCGTTGGCGTCGCAGAAACGACTGGACGAGCAGATAGACCAGCTCGCCAGAACGCGTCAAGAGCTCCTCACGCAGAAGGAGCAGGTGCGCATCGGTGTCGGTTTTAGTTTTCCCGTCTGTGCGTATCGTCCTGACGGATTTCGGCGCCGCCGCGCAGGGCGTCAAGAGTCAGGCGGAGCTGCAGCGTCAGACGGAGCGCGTCGCCCGGCTTCAAGAGGAGATGGCGGCGCTGCAGCGGCGCTTGGACGACAAATGCGACGAGCTGTCGTCCCTGCAGAGGAAACACAAGGAGAGCGCCAAAGAATTGGAGGAGGCCCGGCGGCAGATGCAGACGGAGCGGCACAGCAGCAGGTAGGAAGTCCGAGTCCGGGAAAAGTTTTGACGTCACGGCGAAAGATTGACGTGTTCTCCCGCGTCTTTGCTATTGGACGTAGGAATGCGGTTTCCGAGGAGCGGCAGGCGTCCTCGGAGCGAGCGGAGAGGATGAGAGCTGAACTGGAGAGTTTGGACCTCAAACTGGAGGAGGAGAGGAAGCGATCGGCCCAACTTCTGCTCCAAGTAATGGACGTCTTTTAATTTTCACCGACGCACGCGAGTGTCCTTAAATGAGCTGAAATTCGAAACTCCAACCGGACAGGTCAACCTGCTGCAGAAGTCGCTTCTGAGTCAAAATGACGAGCAGAGGAGGATCGCGGCGCTGGAGCAGCAGGTAACAAAAAACGTCACGCGTTTTAATTCTCGTGATGTTGATGGATTGGCTCGGAAATTAATTGATCGATTTTTTTTTTGCTAACCAAAACAAAAGCACCTACTGAAGCAAGTTTTGCCCTGCCGCTGCAATTTAAAAAAAACAAAAAAAAGAAACAATTTTTTTTATTTGGGGGGGGGGTGGGGCAATTAAAAAAAAAAAAAAATGCAAACAGAAATAGCGGGAAGTCTTTCAAAACGTGTTCTCAAAGTAAAATTTGCAAAGTTTGCATTTGGAGCCCCCGCAACTGGAGAGGCAACACTTTGTGTCGGTTTCGGTTCGCCTTCGTTTTTTTTTTTAATTAGCCGAGAGTTACGGAGTCTTCTCGTCTGTTCCGTCTCGAAGATCCAACTCTCCGTCAAAGATTTTGAGAACGAGAAGATGGACCGTCAGAGCGTGCAGCATCAGCTTCACAAAGTCCTCAAAGAGCTGCGCAAAGCCAGCGATCAGATTGCCAAATTGGAGTCGGCTGTAAGTGTCACCCGTTTTATTATTTATTTATTTATTATTTTTGGAATTTTTTTCAATAAGTGCGAAAATCTCAACATCATTTTTATACAACTTGCCGTGTCTTTCTTGTCTTCTGAACGTGTCGTTTCCGTTTTCCCCTCAGAAGCAGCCCAACAGCCGTTTCTCGGAGCCCGGCTCTTACAACCGCCTGGCGCTGGACGACCCGCGCTCGCCCACGTCGCCGTCCAAAGCGGGCAGCCTTCTGGACGAGAGCTTCCTGGAGTGCCCCCGCTGCCGAGCTCACTACCCGACCAGCCGCCATCGGGAGCTGCTGGCCCACATCGACTTCTGCTTGGCGTGACGTCGGATCATCGCAATCGGGATTTCTTCATTTTTGCCGTGGCCGAAGGGAGAATGCCAAAAATTTATTTGGGGACGTCTTGCTTTTATTGCTTGTGTTTGATGTCATATTTATTCTTTTGGGTGTTTTTTCGTATTTTGCTCTTTTTAACCTATGAAGGGATTGCATCTCTGCCATGCCATGTGTGATTATGTTTAACTTTTTGAATCATCAGGGGACAAAACTGATTTGGAAGAGTATTATGGCCATGTGGCTGCTGCCTTTTTAAATCGCTTTTTTTTTTTTTCTCATCGTCGCTGAGAATTTTTATCCACGGTGCTTTTGGGGAATTCACATTTCACATTGCTGTTTTTTTTTTTCTCTCTCCCCATTTCCACCTTGACTTGTCATGTCTGCAGGCCCCGCCAGGCTGCAACAAGATTGCATTGAGTTAATTCCTTGTACTAAACTATTTAAGGCGGCGGATTAGTCCGCTCGGTCGAGGGAAAGGTGTCTCGGTTGCCCCCACGCCTGTCGGCAATGTGACTTTTTAGGCTGTCGGGATTTTTAATTTAAAAAAAAAAAAAAATGTAAATTGCCTGTGCCATCTAATCATGTTTTTGCTTACTGAACTGAACAAAACGCGCAATAAAGGTGTGGAAATACTTTACAAGAAAAAAAAAAAACTGCACTCCTCCTAATTATATTCGGACCTTCCCATTGACTTGTTTTTGTCCAGCTTGTTTCCATGGTGACGCACTCCGATGCCTCGTCCAATTACCGAGCAGCCAGCCGGCGCCAGCTCGGTTCAGTCGAAGCGCGCGCGCCCGCCGCGATAAAAGATTCAAACGCAAACTTTTCGATCGGGTCCAAAGGCAAAGGCATGAATTTCTTATTTGCACCTTGCAACTTGAATAAATATTTCAGCGCCATAAAAAGTGAATGAGCCAATGGTATGAATGTTTTATTTCACAAAACTATATCAAGTACACTGAATAAAATTAATACAAAGGATGTTGTGGAATACCGAACCCGTGATTGAAGATTATGAACAAAGTCTACATGTGTACAAGGAGACAAAAGTGTAAAAAGCAATGCCAGAGATGATGGCAACCATTTTTTTTTTTCTTCTTGACTTGTAAACATGACCGGTAGAAAATTCCAGATTTTTGTACGTGGTGGGAAGAAGCTGAGTGTGATGTTTAAAGACATTTGGTGTCGTGTTGGCTAAACGAAGCTTCAAATGTGCTTTATGAGCCAGTTGTAGTATTTTTGGACTCCTCTAGATGGCACTCTCGGTTCAAAATTGGGCTGAATTGCCATTTTTTTTAAACCCTTTATTAAAACCACCAGCGCCATCTAGAGGACTCCAAAATACAACTGGTTCATGAAGCCAATTTAAAGCTTCATTTTTCCATCACTCACATTTCAGGGAGTGCGACTCTTGTGACATTTTCTGCTTTGATTCTAAGACGAAATAGGCTGTCTTCCGTTTAAGTCGAGGGGGCGGGGCACCATCCCTCTCGTGGGTGCTTCAATAAGAAAGTCCCTGAGTGGGAATAGATCAACTGGTGCTGTCGCAGCCGTCTGTGAGGCAAAGACAGGAAAAGAAGGCAGCGTGAATTCTCAAACATGCTGAATGTTTAAAAGCCAACCCGGAAGAGTCTCTCTTGGGTCCGGCCGCGACGGTTTCAGCAAAGTCGACTCACCGTTGTGTGTGACGCGTCTGTACTTGCCCAGCAGGCACAGTTCATTCTTCTTCACGGACAAGTTGTACGTGTCCTCCGGCCTCACGCCCAGGATGTTTCTGGAGAAGATGAACGAGTAGCTGTCCAAACAGGTGCCGTCCGCATCGACGACTCGGCAGGAGTAATGGATGGCGTAGTTGTCGTAGTCGGTGTCGATGACCCAGTGGTCGTCATCTGGAAGCGACGGGGGGGCAAAGAATGACGCAGGGGCATATCGGACCGGTTCAGGATTAGATTGAATTCAGGACAGGATTGCCCAAAAATGTCCAAATTGTGTTATAAAGATTTTTTTTGTAAGGTGATTGACTTGGCGGTATTCTTGGCTCGGGTGGGGTCATAGAGTCAAGATCCAGAACTCATCAGTGCACGTCAAAGCACTCGACAGAATTTGACAAAGCTAAAATTCCACACTTTGCTCCCGGCTGAGGTCATTCGAAACCCTGACCCCGTTGAAACGTCGCAGTGGTTGGCCTACGCGTCAGCGTTTGATTGAATCCGATTGGACTGACTTTCCGAAGGCAGGGTCACCACCTATGCAAACAATTCTCAGCAAACAAAGAAAAACCTGGGGTCATTTCTTTTGGTAATGATTACCGTATTTTGCGGACTGCAAGCCGCTACTTTTTCTTCCTAGAACCATGCATGTGGCTAATACGATGTAGCTTTTCTGTGGATTTTTTTTTTCACCAGTAGG
This sequence comes from Idiotropiscis lumnitzeri, assembly GCF_059441095.1. NCBI lineage: Eukaryota > Metazoa > Chordata > Actinopteri > Syngnathiformes > Syngnathidae > Idiotropiscis > Idiotropiscis lumnitzeri. The sequence goes on from NC_142410.1 coordinate 10,170,706, forward strand.
GGCGCTCTATAGTTCAGAAAATACGCTGAATAAATCAAAAAAAATTTTTAATTTATTTTTTTTATTTTTTTTTAGAAAGAATAATATACAAATATACCGGCGCGCCTTATAATCCGGAAAATGCGGTAGTTGCTATCATCTCAAGTCTTCAACTCACTGGCGGATATCATTGTACTTGACGAGACAAAATTCCGTACCTAGCTGTCGGTTACGGTAATCTTGACTTTAGCCTGGGTCGTCGTCGAGATCCATAAATTATTAGCATCTCATGTTGGATAAATACTTTTTTTGGAATACTTTCCGTCCCGATCCAAAACTTACTTCCCGTCTGCAGGTAGGCTGCCACTCCCCAATATTTCATCCGAAACTTAGCAGGTTCGCCCGTTTCCTCAAAGGTGGCGAGCATGTCCGCGCACGGTTCCCAGTGGCTAGGTTGCAAACAGAAAGATGTCAAAACCGTAGTCGTCGTCATGGTAACCAAGACGGGGACTCACTTGAAAAGATTGACTCGCCCCCTGGCGGTGGCGGTCATCGTGCCGTCTTCTGCCACGATAAACTGGGCCACGATGTTGTCGATGAGGAACAACCCGTCCGGGTCCTTCTTTGCCACGGCGTACCACGTCCCTGCGTACTGCCAGGCAAACCATCACGCCGTGCTCGGGACTCGGCGCTACCGTCCCGACGGAACCTCGCAACTCACCCTGCTCCGGTTGAAATTCTGCATGACCTGAATGTTGGCCACTTGGCAGTCCTGCGCCCACGCCAGGGCCAGCAGACAAACGCACACGACGTAGCGCAGCATTCGGCTTCGACGGCGCCGGGACACAAAATGGTGACATTTCAGTTTGCGTCCAGAGTCCGGTTTAGAGTTCGGAGATGGGATCAATACGTACCTCGTTAGCAAACAGATGAAGTCAGCTGCCGCAGATGAGTCGCCACCAGCCTTTTATACCGTTGGCCGCGGTTGCATAATGACTCCCGGAGATGTGAACCTCCCCTACGCCGACAACCCGAAAAGCTCGATTTCCATTGGACCAAAATTGACATGACTGAACGCCTCGGTTCACTTTTTTTCTTTTTTTTTTTTTCCAACCAGATGTTTTTCATGTTATCTCATCTTATGAAAACACCAAGCAGAAACATCTGGAAGGGGGGCGGCATGTAAAGTGCAAAGCACAGGGAGTCCCATGCCATATTGATTTACCTTTGTAGCATGTTTTTTTTAAAAAAGAAAAAAACTCGACAGGACTTTTTTTTTTATGCCACTTTTTTTTAGATATATATATATATTTATGCCACTTTTTTAAAAAAAAAATTTAATATATTTATGCGACTTTTTAAAAAAATTTTTTTTTATATATTTATGCCACTTTTTAAAATTTTTTTAATATATTTATGCCACTTTTAAAAAAAATTTTTTTTATATATTTATGCCACTTTTTAAAATTTTTTTAATATATTTATGCCACTTTTTAAAAAAAAAAAATGTAATATATTTATGCCACTTTTTTTTTTTTTAATGGCAACGTCTATTGACTCGATGAAATTCAAATCGCTGTTTTTTTTGTGGATGACAGGCAAAAGTCCACAGCAGTCAATGACGAGGTAACGTCAACGAGGGTCACGAAATCAAAACCCCCCCGCCGCCTACTCCTCCCCTCCCTTCCTTTTAGTACTTTTGAAGTGTCGTTGACCAGATGAAAGCAAAATCAGTGACGATTTGGGATTGTTGGCTACAAAAAAAAAAAAAATTCTAAAAATAATCTCACGTTGACCGGTTAAAATTGTCGGATAAGTCATGCTCATCTTGTGCGGGCGCCCTCAAACCTCATCTGGCCCAAATTAATTAATCTAACTGGACTCTTGAATAAGAAGGGCAAGAGGGGGGGGGGGGGAAATAAAAATAACAAAAAGACATCTGCAGCCTGCATAACCCGAGGGCTCCGTGCCGATTTTCTGTCAGATGAATCGCGGCTGGAACGCGTCCAAAGACGAGAAGCTCCATTTCATAATCGCAAAAAAGTGAAGGATGATGTTACGCAATGCAATGTCTCAACTTGGCGGTAAATCCGACCAAGTGTCCTTGAGGGATATAACATGCTTTGCGTTGTAGAATGTTTTTTTTTTTTTTTTTTTTTTTAATCAATAGCTTATGTTACGATTGTCCTTTTTAGCGTATTTTCCAGACTACTTTTTTCCGAGATTTTGAACCGTTCGGCTAATATAACAGTGCGGCTTTTCTTTCACCACTAGGGGCGCTCTATAGTTCAGAAAATATGCCAAAAAAATCTTGATTTCTTTTTTCCTCTTTTTTTCTGTTAATGTGCCTTTATTTATATATATTTTATATTTATTTTTTATATTATATTTATTTATTTTATTTTTTTTCAATTGCTGCGGCAGTTTTCATCGCATTTCCCAGGTTTTTCTGCTCTTGTAAATGATTTCATTCCACATCGTGTGCCGGTTGTTAAAAGTTGAACATACAGACGCCGTTGTTCGCCGACGTGTCGCTGTCCTCCCTTTTGTGGACGCGTCACACCCGAACCGACTCTCCTTCTGGCCCGATATAAAATGATCAGTGGTGGGATTTGCTTGGGTTAAGGACGCTTAGCGCAGGGCTTTTAATGGCGTGACGTCACGTTAATTAGCGGCCTCTTTGATCCTTTCAGCCTCTAAGCCGCGGTGCGTCCCGGGACACTGTCAGTGATTCCCGCTCGGCGGCACCGCGGAGGAGGATGCACTCGCCCCTGTAGGATTTAATTTCCATTTTTTTTTTTTTTTTTTTTTGGGGGGGGGAAAGTGGGGGGACTGCTCTCACCGGTGAAAATTTGCAAGAATGGCAGATAAAGACAGCGTGGAGAAATATCTGGACAACAACCCGCAGTTTGCGAAAGAATATTTCGATAAGAAGGTGCGGGCGGAGGCCCTCACCGCCGCCTTCTCGGCGACCCTTCAGGTGAAGGACACGGCCTCCTTCAAGGATGTCAATTCGGTGCAGGAGGCCGCCATCATCTTCGATCTGGTGCAGGCCATGCAAAAGCAAGGCGTGGTGGAGGAGTCGCTGCACACGGTGCTGCAGCGGGTGGCGCTCATCCTGCAGGCCGACCGGGTCAGCTATTACCTTTGCAGGTCCCGCAACGGAATCCCCGAGCTGGCCACGTCGCTCTTCGACGTCACCCCGACGTCCAAATACGAGACCAACCTGGTGCACCCGCAGACCGAGATTGTGTTCCCGCTGGAGATGGGCATCGTGGGCTTTACCGCCTCCTCCAAAAAGCCGCAGAGTGTTCCGGATGTCTCCCAGGTGAGAAGTCGAAACGGGAAATATCGCGACGATGAAATTGAAAAAAACCGTGATGAATCGTGTCGTCTCATATCAAGCTGTAGTATTGATACATTTGGATCAAATGTCAAGCTCACATTGACAGTTTTTTTTTTAAATTATCGTATATTCCGATGATAAGCCGCTAATTTTTTTCCAAGATTTTAAACCATGCCGCTAATAGAAAGGTGCGGCTTTTCCGCAGATTTCTTTTCCACCAGTAGGGGCGCTCTTTAGTTCAGAAAATACGCTAAATTTTTTTCCAAGTTGCTGCCGTGTTAAAAGCCTCTGTTTTAACAATCTGTTTATATATATATTTATATATATATTTATTTGTTTATTTTATTATTAATTAATTTATTTATTTTATTATTAGTTTATTTTATTTTTTTTGATTTTATTATTAATTAATTTTTTAAAATTTATTTATTTATTTTTATTTTTGGGGGGGGAGTTGCTGCAGCTTGTATGTGGGTGCGCCTTATAGTCCGGAAAATATGTTAAATATTGCGCAATCGCTAGGCAAAATATCCCATCTCTTTTTCAATCATGCAGGTGTGCTAAATGTTATGTCCGCTGGCAGCCGACGTGTGTGTTTGTCTCGCTAATGCTCTAAAACGGCCTATAAAAAGGCAGCTCGGGTCCAAAAGCGGCCTCGCGCCGTTTAATTTATTTCGGCCCAAAAATATGGCAATTTGTCCGGAATTAAATACGAAAGCACGAGAGAGACGTTTTACTGCCGTCTGCTTCATACTTTGTTACTCAAAGGACGTTGTACAATCAGACGAGCGCTGATTTCTGCTAAAAAGTAATTAAAAGCCGCGATTAATTCCTGGCTCATCATTCCGCATTGTCTGTCATCAAGGTTGATTACTGACAAGGCAACTCATCTGCGTTTATTTATGAAAGCAAACGAGATGAGATGAATTTTGCCGGAGAATTGCAGAAAGCGCAAGTGCTCAATGTGAACGTGGCGGCGGGGCGAATTGCGCGACGTCCTTCATCAAACCACCCGCGAATCGAGTGGATGACTGATGTCCAATGTTCCGCTCTTCCCCCAGAATAAAAAGTTCTGCGACTTTGTGGACAAGCAGACGGGCTACAAGACCAAATGCTTGCTCACGTTCCCGCTCATGGCTGACAAAGAGTGCCTCGGGGTGGTCACGGCTCTCAACAAGATCGGAGCGCCTCACTTCACAGCCGAGGATGAAGCGGTACTGCAAAAATGAAACAAAAACAAAAATGAAAGATTTTGGCGGCTTTAATCCAACGGCGCCGATCCGTCCGATGTGCTCCTCAGCTCTTCCACAAGTACATGACCTTCGCTCACGTCATCGCCCTGCAGCATCACACCGCGTACATGTTCAACGTGGAGTCCAGGAGGAGTCAGGTAGACGACACGCAGAATGGCGTCGAGCTCGAAGGCCAAATAATCTGTTCAAGAATCTAAATTGTCATCGAGAAAAAATAAATAAATAAAAATAAATCTTTTTTTTTTTAACCAAATATAGGAGGCCACAATTTCAGAACCGTGTGGCAGATATGATGATGATTATTTATTCATTTATTTTTTTTATCTAAATTGAGTCCATAAAGCAGAATCATGAGTCAAGCAAACAAACAGAGCTGGGCACTTGACCCTTTTTTTTGACGGTCAGTCCCTCGCCCTCCGGGCGCGATCTCATTACCGGTCCGTTCTCGACCCTACGGCCTTATTCAAAAAAATTGTAGGCCCAAAACCTCGTATTCCGTGTATCTCCTAAAATGTGTTGGACACGCCCACTATTTTTTATTTATTTATTTATTTATTTTTGCTCCCAATGTCTAGTTGCTGCTCTGGTCCGCCAGTAAAGTTTTCGAAGAGTTGACGGACATTGAGAGGCAGTTCCACAAAGCTCTCTACACGGTGAGGATCTACCTGAACTGCGAACGATACTCGGTGGGCCTCCTGGACATGACCAAAGAGAAGGTTGGTCTTGATGAAACACACACACACACACACACACACACACACACACACACACGCGGCCGCATGGATGACAGCCGTCGATAACCCCCAACCCGATTTCTTTAGGAATTCTACGACGAATGGCCCGTGAAACTCGGAGACGTGGAACCTTATAAAGGCCCCAAAACGCCAGATGGAAGGGTACCAAAATTTGTATTTATTTATTTATTTATTTTTAATCCACACGATTTTATATTTTCTCCCACCCCCCCCCCAACGTAGGAGGTCATCTTTTACAAGATCATCGACTACCTCCTGGAGGGCAAGGAGGAAATTAAAGTCATCCCGTGAGTGGAATCAACCTCGCTTGGCGAAATTGCACACGCCGCGTGCGCACAATATAATCCATCAATTTAGCGCTGACCTCCCCCAAGGCCAAACAGCCCCCGAGGTGGATTAGCAAGCATTGGTGCTGAGTTGCAACATTAAATGATTTGTTGCATTATTCAGGCAGACATTTAACAAAAAAAACAACCCCAAAAAAATTTCAATGATTTCTTCTTTGGCTTTTGGAGGTAAAAAAAAGGTCGATTTATTCTTACCCTTAATATATTCCGCCAATAGGAAATAAATGAAAATGAATTCATCTCTACGAGGTTCCGTATTTTAATTTCACATTCAAGTGTAAAAAAAATATCCTTTTGACTCAAATCAAGTTTTGCTCTAAGTTGCTGTTTGTTTCTTTCAGGGGTCCTCCGGCAGATCATTGGGCGCTGGTTAGCGGACTTCCCACCTACGTGGCAGAGAATGGCTTTGTAGGTCCCGCCGGCTCCCACACACACACACACGCGTCAATTAACGACGATGTATAATTAAGTTGAAACTCGAGGGAGGGCTGAGTGGAGAAACTTTCCGAGCATTTAGTTGTTCCGTCCGTCGCTGGTATCGATAGATGAACAACGATGCATCATTTGTGGTGAATACAGTAAATATTTTTATTTATTTAATTATTTATTTTTTTCAGATTTGCAACATGATGAACGTGGCCGCAGACGACTACTTCACTTTTCAGGTGCGTATGAGGAAGTCATGGGCCACACTAGGAATCGATATCGGGCTTGCACCAGCCTTATTTTAAGGTATCGGGTACTCATGGAGGATGCCGATACCAGATGTCGATAATTGAGGCTTTTTTTTATTTTTTATTTTTTATTTTAAATCTGACATGGAGTAAGTCCTCCTCGGCAATAGTCGGCGAATCGTCATCTGTGTCAAAAAAATATATATATCAAAAGTATCGGCACTCGGTATCGGTGTACTTCAATATTACAAAAGAGTACTTTTCTGTTATGTTGCATCAACAACTTTTTTTCTCTAACATTCCTCAACATCCCCAACCAGAAAGAGGCGGTGGATGAGACGGGATTCGTCATCAAGAACGTGTTGTCGCTTCCCATCGTCAACAAGAAGGAGGAAATCGTGGGCATCGCCACGTTCTTCAACAGGAAGGACGCCAAACCCTTTGACGAATACGACGAGCAGATCACCGAGGTGGGTCGCTCGTTCCGCCTTTGTGTCTTTTTTCATTTTCCGTTTGAGAAATATGGAATTGAAAAGCTTCATTTGTCCCAATATGAGCAGGCGTTTTTGTACTCGTCGCTCCCTCACATCCTCTTCCTTCATCTTTGCTCTTTTCCTCTGCCGCAAGCCTGTTTTTATTTTATTTTTTCTCAAGTTTTCTTTTTCCTCATTTTTGACATCCCGCGCTTACCACACGATCGCTCGGCAGGCACTGACCCAGTTCCTCGGCTGGTCCGTGCTCAACTGCGACACCTACGACAGACTCAACCACATGGAGCACAGGAAAGACATCGCCCAGGAGATGCTCATGTACCAGACCAGGTGCACCGACGACGAGCTGCAGTCCATCCTGGTCGGTAGAACTTGCTCGCGCGCCATATCGTACTGTGATGACGACGCTGGCCTGATCGTGACCGTTTGATACCCAGAACACCAAAGAAAAGTTCAGCAGTGAGCCGGAGGACTGCGACCAGAAGGAGATGTACAAACTATTGGTAAGACGCAAACAGGCAGCTTACTGCTGATTGGCTGGTGAGAGGAACCAATCGGTGAGCGCTGTGGGCGGGACAATCTGCTTCTGCAGGCAGGGCCACGAGCATGCGAGAGAGAGAGAGAGAGAGAGAGATATGATGGATGGATGGATGGATGGATTGTTTAAAGCACAGGTGTCAAACTCGAGGCCCGGGGGCCAAATCTGGCCCACGAAGGGCAAATCATGCGCGTCAACTTTCTGTTTGGAGCACATTTTCTTCACTTTGAGATATGAGATGATTTGCTACCAATCCTCTCCTTTGAAAATAAATTGAAAAATTGTTGAACGAACAAGAGGGCGGGCATTGAGACCGCGCTTCAGTTTCCGCATGTTGAATGGCTAAACACTTCATTTACTGACTTTTCAACGTCGTGTTTCATGCAGAGAGCGACGTGCCCGACGGCCGACAACGTCAACGGCGAGAACTTGTACTCGTTCGCCTTCAGCGACTTCCCCGTTTCCGAGTTCGACCTCATCAAGGCCGGCATCCGCATGTTCTTCGAGCTCGGTGTCGTGGAGAAGTTCAAAGTTCCCGCAGAGGTGAGCGCAAGGCGCAATTGTGCTGTCGTTTTTGTGAATGACGCGACATCAAAGCGGAGATGGAAATCATCCGTCAAAGCCACCCCCTTTTTGTGTCGCCCGCCGCAGACGCTGACCCGCTGGATGTACACGGTGCGCAAGGGCTACCGCTCCATCACCTACCACAACTGGCGGCACGGCTTCAACGTGGGCCACACCATGTTCTGCCTGCTCCAGGTAGCCCACGCCGCCCACGCCGTTGTAGAACCGAACCCTTAATTCTTCAATTGTTCCTACCTTTGCAGACGGGAAAGCTGAGGAAGTACTACTCGGACCTGGACGCCTTCGCCATGGTGGCTGCCGCTTTCTGCCACGACATCGACCACAGAGGCACAAACAACCTCTACCAGACCAAGCAAGTGCAAACGTCTCGCCGTGTGTGTGTGTGGGGGTGTTTCTGATTGCTTTGTTTTTTTCCGCTCCCGTGCAGGAGCACATCTCCTCTGGCCAAACTTCACGGCTCGTCCATCATGGAGCGGCACCACTTGGAGTACAGCAAGACTCTCATGGGCGAGGAGGTGCGATACGTTTGGCCGCCGTTCCTTTTCCGACCTGACGCCTTTTGTTTTTGTCTTTTGCAGGCTTTGAACATCTTTTGCAACCTTCAGAAGCGCCAGTTTGAGACGGTGCAGCACTTGTTTGACGTCTGCATCATCGCGACCGATCTGGCACTTTACTTCAAGTGCGTTGGGGTATTTGTGAGAAGTCGTGGCTTGTCGCTAGGCAGAATTCGCGGGGCAGAATATTCCGAATTATGTTTTTTTGGGGGTTTATCCGTGCAATGGTTGGGCAATAATTATTCTTTCATTTTCCGAAAGAAAATGGGTTTGGTGTCCTTTTCCTTTTTTTTTTTTTGTATAATACTTTTTGAGCATTATTTTTTAATTTACATGTTGTAGTAATGTTAAATAAATAATATTAAATAACATTATTTTTATAAATATATTTATTAGTTTTTTTCCCACCCTCAAATATTTTTTGTAAAGTCGACCCCTGCACACGGTTTGGTACCTGCAGATTCGCATATTCACTGATGTATATATTTTTTATAATTATGTTTTAATATTTTGTGGGTTTTATTTAAATATTTTCTCCGTTTTTAATTCTTTCTTTTTCCTGGATTTTTTCGCCACTCCTCCATTTTTAAATGTAAAACATACGTTGAATGAATGAATTAATTTAAAAAATATATATAAATAATTTAAAAAAATAAGTATATATGTATATTTTTCTCTCCCCAGAGCTTTTCAATGGCCAGTTCATTTTTATGTTTAAAAATCCCTTACGAAGGGCTATTATTAAAATGTAATGAAGGATGTCAATTTTGATAATTTAATAATAATCATTTATAATATATAAATAAATATAAGAATTTTTTTTTCTGGCACATCAAACATTTGACGAGTCACTTGTTGCTAGGCAGAATACATGCGAAGCAAACTTTTGCACCGTTGCCCCATAAAGCAGAAAATAAGACAGCGGGGGGTGGCAGAAACACATCTGAATGAAATTACCACCGTATAAAAATTTTTTTTCTTTCCCAGACCGGAAATTGATCACAAAATCAGATCAATGAAACTTTGCATGTGTATGTCCCGCAGAAAACGAACCATGTTCCAAAACATTGTGAACGCCACCGAGCCAATGACGGATGATAAGGAGGCCACGGCGTTCATCTCCAACAACTCCACCAGAAAGGAGATCGTCATGTAAGGAACACACTTGTGTTTGTCACGCCACATGAATCATACAGACCGTGTACTGAATAGATTTTTTTTTATTTATTTATTTATTTTTTTTTGTGTTTCATTTCTCGGTGCTCTAGGGCCATGATGATGACCGGCTGTGACTTGTCAGCCATCACCAAACCGTGGGAAGTGCAGAGCAAGGTGAGTGGCCTCCGCAGCCTCCCATCACGAGTTGGTTTAAAATCGAAATGAAATGTTATCGTAAGGCTTGGAGGCAAGACGATGACGCGGCGTGCGCACGCAAGAACATGGAGCATAGATGAGATAAAATTGCGTTTCGATTTTGCCCTCGAAGGAAAAAAAAAAATCATCACACAGTGGCTGCACTATGTTGGACAAATTATGAGGACATTTCAACTACAGTAGAAATAAAAAAAAAAAAAGGATTTCCATCGGCGTAATTGCTCAGATTTTTTTCAATGTGTGGCGCGGTCTCTTGTTGCTAGGCAGATTTTGTGGGACTGTCGTATTTTATGGACTGCTGCCCCATGAGCTGAAAAAAGCACAGGGAAAAAATAAATAAATAAATAATAGTAATAATAATAATTAATTTGCCAACCAAAAGAAAATGAGAAAGGTTCATCTGGATTTCTTGGCGTCGTCAAGCTTATGCAGTCACTTGTTGCTAGGCAGGATTTCTCTGCTGCCCCACAAGGCAGAAAAATGTCTCCCAAAATTTTTTTTAAAAAAATGAAAATGTGCTTCCCTTGCAATAACATTTGGCAACGGATGTTTTTAAGACATTTGTGCGTGTTTCTAGGTGGCACTGATGGTCGCCGCGGAATTCTGGGAACAAGGAGATTTGGAGAGGACGGTTTTGGACCAACAACCAATTGTAGGTGTCCAATTCCCCCAACGACCCATTCCTCCTCTTTTAAATTTTTTTTTTTCCTCAACTAAAAATCGCTCTTTGTGCTCTTTCCAGCCCATGATGGACAGGAACTGCGCCGAGCAGCTACCCAAGATGCAATGCGGCTTCATTGACTTTGTGTGCTCGTTTGTGTACAAGGTAATGAGTTCATTAGCAGCGTGGGTTCCGTGTTGCGATAGACGGCAGAAAAGCGATTTGCACAATAAGTTGGTGTGGGGAGGCTCATCACTGCCACGCAATTTGGAATTTAAACACACCAACAAGTCAATGTCATTTTTCTTTTTCTTTTTTCTTTTTTTTGGACCTTTGGGTTCATGTCAATAAACTAGAAATCACAAAAATGCTAATTGAAAAAAATAATTAATTAAAAAAATAATAATAAAAATCGTGAGTCTTAATATTGCAACTTGTATTTTTTTTTTTTTAATTGCTTGTAATTTTTGGGGCTATAATGTAAAAAAAATAATAACCGTCGGTCCACTCAATTTGATCTCAAAGTGATTTCTCCATCCGTGTTGTCAGGAGTTTTCCCGCTTCCACAAGGAGATCACGCCCATGTTTGACGGCCTCAACAATAATCGCTCCCACTGGAACGAGCAGGCCGAGGTGTACAACGCCAAGATGAAGGCCATCGAGGACGAGAAGAAGAAACTGGAGGAGGAGGAAGCCCGGAGAGGTAGCGGCCTCTTGGCATTATATTACGAGACACAAAAAAAAATTCTGCGGAATTTACACAGAAATATGAAGTCATCATAATGATTGGAAAATTAATGATAAAATAAAAAAGAAAATAAAAAAACATTATTTATGAGCTAACACTTTAATAAAAATTACAATTAAATGAGCTTTAAGTCACACAATAAAAAAAAAATGCAATATAACAAGGAAAACCTTTTTTTAGAAGAATAAAATAAAAAAAATATATATTTTAGCTTTCTGATAATACTTAAAGATTGTAGCATAAAAGACCTTTTTCAGAGCCGACTTCATTTCTGTTGGAAATTTGCATGCAGCATAACAGCTAAATGCTGCTTCACCGTCTTTGCGTTGAAACTTGTTTTCCACTAATTGACCCAAGAATGCAGAATTTAGAGCCCTGTTAGCGTATCAAATATATTGCGACATATTGCGTCGTCATTTTTGAACAATGTTATAAAAAAGGGATTCAAAACTTTTGTTGATTTTTCTTCCTTGTTTGTTACCTAGCTGGTGGCGGTGACGGGAAGTCAAAAACGTGCACAATCTGCTAAATTCTTCATCGCAACACTCGGATACGGACTACAGCTGGACTGGTTCAGCCTTCTGATTGGAGCTATACAAGTAGTTCTTCCTGGTTAGTTGTTTTTTTTTTTTAGTCTCACCTAGTTCAACCTGGATTAGCATCCCAAGGAGGCGAGAATCCGAAAAGGATGATGAACGATGGCAGAACTTTAAGGACAAGTTGGACCATGGAATATTTTTTTTCTCTCCTTCTTCGGACGGCATCCTTGCTAGCCAATTAGCATGTTATGTAGTTGCACCGGTGGATGGATGCGCATCCACACCTTCACGTTTTTGGGGAATTAATACGTAGGAAAACAAATGCGCCCGCTGAGGGGACGCGAAATGTTGTACATCAGATTTTAAACAACCCACTTTTAACATGCAACGATGATGGTACAAACACAAATAGGCCAAAATAACATTAACTTAATGTACATTCATTAATAAATTTGAGATATCACGTTGTTTCCAACAGGTTATTTATCGCGATCAAAATGTTGTGATGATCTATTCCCACTTTCAGTAGATTAAGAAGAACTAATATATATATATATATATATATATATATATATATATATATATATTAAAAAATAATAATATATATATATATAAATAAATGTAAATATATATATATATATATATAAATAAATAACTGAGGCATGAAATGGATTTGAGCGAAAATCACTTTTTGCATCCACTGTATAAGAAAAAAAAAAAAGAATAGCGTGAATCCCATAGGGGGTCTTATTGCGTGACTAGCCGAGCCTTATCAATATGTCGTGTTGATAATGTGATACACGTAACGTGTTATTGATCAGGTCCAAGTCCGGCTTTCAGTGGGGCAATGCCTGCCTGGCTGCCGGAACTGGGTCGCCCTGCATTTTTTTTCTCTCCAAATCCTCCTCCTCTTCCTCTTCTTACACAATGTTTTCACTTGTAATCAATCAAACGTCCCTAATCCAATCAGGGGAGCTTTACACCTACCTGGAAACACTTCCCTCTGCTTCTTGAGGAATCAAAGAAGCATGCACCCAAAAAAAAAAAAAAAATGACATAACTCCTCATCATCTTCACGTCCTCCTCCTATCAGACGTTAGGAATGGTTCCTCTTTCACATTTGAAATTTGAAATGACCTTACTTACTTTATGTATGTATGTTATGAGATTTAACGGCAAATAAAACAGCTGCATGGAGTTGGAGGTGTCACTTCATCACACATCAAGGTTGGACAAAGAATGAGGCAACCCCCCCAACCGTCCCCTCCTCCCCACTCCCCACTCCCCTCTCGACCCCACCCATCGGGGCTTAGCAGAAACAAGCGTTCCGTCTTAGGTCGCATATCGTGCGGGGATCTTAGAGGCTCCAAAGCTGGATGAGCCTGGCAGGAAAGAGGATCAGCGGATTGCTTCTGATCCCCCCGTCGCCCGATTCGACACTGTGTGGCCGTGTTCGACATCCCGTAAAGCAACACTTGTTGTTGTTCTGAGATCTGGTGACAAATGTCCCGTTCTGAAAATAGTCAAATAACGTGCAGTAATGTGCAAAAAAGGCCACCAGCGGTTTTCTTGCTGAGAACCATTTGGCTAGATAAATTTAAATTAAACTGAAATTAGCACAAATCCATTAAATCAACTCGTGCAAACATAATTCCATTTTTTGACGTGAATATTCCAGCAGCACGCTTGAAAAATGTAACAATTACGTGAAAGAACATTCTGGGAAAAGTCTTGGAAGACAAAAAAAAAAAAAAAAGTGGGCTAAGAATTGATCCCTGTGGAACTCCGATACAACTGTTTAAGGTCATTGTTTAGAAAGTAACCATAAAAATAAATAAATAAATAGAAATTTGGCACGCTCACACAGTTCCCCATTTCACAATCGCTTTAATGTACAACGATGGAAGTGACAAGCTTGAAAATGGCGATGACGTTGAAACGGCTTTATTTCGGCGCCAGTCAAAAACACACACAAAAAAAAGAAAATACTTGAATCTCGGCGGAGGCGAGCCGCGTTGGCGTTTAGAGGAACAAGTCTTCAAAGTAGTCATCAAACTCTTCTTCCCTGAGGGGCACAGAATACATCAAAATGCACGTTCTGAAGTATTTTGTTTGCAATCTAAGGCACTTCTCACAAAGAGTGCTTTACTGACTAAAATACAGTTACAAACAGTTAATATAAGAAAAAAAAATCGAACAATTAATAATCAGTCAAGAGAAGGTCAAGAAGGTATTAAAGCTTTTCCGTCATTGAAGGTGGTCCCGTTACACGCTATGCACGCTACACCTCGTGTGATGGCATTACAGCGCCTTAGCAGGGGTCGTTTTAACGCCAACACGAACGCCTCACCTTGACTTTTCCTCCACTGCTGGGGCGGGTCCTCGCCAGTGGTCCGACTCCGACTCACGCTCGGGCTCTGCTTCGGAGTCTGCAAAGTTTATTGGAAGGAAGGCATCTATTTGAGAGGAGGCGATTGTTTGGTTGGTCGACTGAAAATTGTTCATTACCGTTGACGGCAAAATACGTCAAAGATTTTTTATTTTTTTTACTTGACTGGTGAGTTAATTGAGGTTGGATGGGAGCCACTATTTGAAGAAATACAGAAAAAGTCAATCTAAATTTGTCCAAATGATTCTATAAGTGTTGACCAGAAATATATGTGAGTAAAGGCCATAATTTGAGGCCACCAAAAAAAAAACAAACAGGAGTATCTAAACATATGAAAGTGGAGCGAGACAGCTGAGAAAAAGCAGTCATGGCCGCGGGCTAACGGCTGGTGTTTTCCAGAAGGGGTTGTTTGCAGGCTGTTTTCACTCCAAACATTTTGGAGGAGTGTGCCTGGAGGCCCTCGAGTGGAGCGTATCATACAACCGTCTGTCTTAGAAGATGACAAATGCCTGCGTGTATGTGCTCGGGAGTGCGTTTACCTTTGCCCTGCAACTCCTCCGAGCTGCTGGAGGAAGTTGATCGATCTGCGAGGAGACAGAAGAACGTCTCAATCAGCAGGGAGTCTGCTTTGGAATAGCAGACACCACCAAAAAAAAGTGCAAAATGTGGAATTTTTTTTTTTTTTAGGGGAAATTTGTTGTTACCCTTGTGCCTCCGGTGTTTGTGCTTCTTGGAGCATGATGATGAACTCTTCTTTGTCTTTTTCCTCTTCCGGGAAGGCTCCTGGTTTTCTTCTTGTACCTTCCTTAACGTCTTTTTGGCTTTGACCTCTTTGCGTCTAGAAAGGGAAAAATACGGTGACTGAAAATGTCACTTGGAGAATTATTAAGAATTTCTCAAAGGTGGCGGTTACTCGTGGTGGTAGTTGAGTTTGTAGGAACATTCCGGGCAAAGTCCTGGAAGATAGAAAAGACAATCAAACAACAGTGGGCACAGAAACGCGCCCTGTGGAACTCCTATTTCACGTTTTAAATCTTATAATATTACAAAAGGGAAAAAAAAAAAAGCATTTTCTGAGGAAAAACATTCTTCAAGAGTCTGAACAGAACATTTGTAAATGTTCCCAATCACAAATCGAGCTCACAATTCATGTTGTGAGGTTGTTTTTGTTGAATTAACATTCGGGTTTTGGCCAATGTTGACAAATGAGCTTGTCAAAAGATTGTCAGAGAGCTCGTCATTTGTTGCGCGACTGTGGTGGCTGGAACTGGTGGGTCGTCCAATTACGGTAATTATTCTAACAGGATTTTCTGCCGTATCATACCTGAAGGAGGATTATTATGAGCTGGCTCTTGGAAAAGAACCCCAGGAGACAGCAACTCACACCCTCACACACACACAAATCCGCACACGCAGCCTCATCGACACATTTTTTTTTTTTTAATTTTTGATATATAATGATGTTGAGCGACTAAACTTACGCAATTTGACCAACGCATTCCTCTTCTCGCCCTGTTCCACGTAGGCAAAGTTCACCTCCCAGCTTTTCAGGCCTTCGTTCTTCTCGCAGCGTTTATTCCCACATTGAAACTGACCTAAAAGAAGACAACACAGGCCAGAAAACGACATTTCCCGTAGGTGCTAGTAGCCTACTTATAAGATTAGAAAACATGAAAGTGTAAATTCAAATAACGGCAGAAATTAGTAGAGATATTTCAATTTTCTTTATTTTTCTCAAGCTGCTGCAACTCCCCCAAACTTATATTGAGGGGCTCGTCCCAGTCTCGGAAAATCACATCGTGAAGCCATTAATTAAATGTTGAATTAAGCAGGAGTTCCACAGGGCTCATTTCTTTGCCCAATTCCCTTGTTTGTCTTTTTGCCTCCCAGGACTTTTGATTTTTGCATTTTTTTTTTTAGACATTCATTCAAAAAGTTCACTTCCCTTGTCATTTCAATATTAAAAAGACGACGCGAACACCAGGGAGTCATAATACATTTTCAATTTTGTGTATTTTTTTTTCCTTCTGTAAAGGTTAGCTGAGAAATGGAGCTATTACAGTTTTCCAAGCGAAGTCCATTGCCTGCAGCTCTTCATGACTGCCATCCATCCCTCTCCATCCAAGACCCACCCTCGTCACCCCCCCCCCCCTCCTCCTCCTCCTCCTCCCCACTGAACGCGCTCTCATTGCCCTTTCTTATCCTCGCCTCATCATCATCATCATCCCCTCAGGACTCCCTCCAGCCGCCGCCCGGCCCTCCCGTGATCCTTAGACGAGCTTAAGGCGGCACTGATCAGCTCGGGGTTCCTCCAGATTGCAACAGCGGGGGCGAGTGCGTCACACAGGTCCCAACTTGGCATGAGGGCTAACGATGCTTCTGACCCCGAGACAGCAGGAGGGCAACGGACACCGATGACGGCGTCGGGCCACGGGACAGACTTTCTCCTCACATGCCGGATTGGATTTAAGAGCTATGATGTCAGCAATGGAAGAAAAGCCCTGCAGGCTCTGGTGCTTTATTGTGATGACACTAAATTACATTTGTCTTACAGTTACACACCACAATGAAGAAACTTTAATTCATATTTATTTTTGTTTTGATGATATTGATTTTATAAATCAGGTTACTTCTATATTTGTATACTGTAGAATTTTTACAATATTTTTTATTTAATTCAATTTATATTTGTATTTATTTTCACTGTACACTGCATGTCAAGCAGAATTTTTTTTTTCAACAGATTAAATGTAAGGATGAACTTTTTAGAAAAATAATTTAACTGCGCCACGTCGACTATATTGCTTAAATATATTTTTTATACATTATTTACATTGTTGCCTTTTCTTGAAATCAAGTCGCGTGCACACTCCGGTGCGCGTTCATGACGTCACGTGTCGTCGATGTCCGGTAAGGAGCAGTTGCCAGTAGGCGATTTTTTTTTCCGACTGAATCAAAAGTGCTATTTTTTTGCCCACATTTGTGACGTGGCTGATATTCGTTCAACTCCGAGGCGCCTCTACCCCACACTTGCGTCATTTCTATTTGCCGGGCTACTCGAGAAAAGAAGCAATTGGTGAGTCCATTCAATTGCGTGTATTAGCATGCTAACCGCTAGCTACATGTATGAAAAACAATGGGACTCAATATTTGTCCTGATTTGGTTTTATTTATGTTTACATGATGTTACACCGGTGTTTTTTTTTTTTTAATCTTCTGATATTGTCTGTTTATGCTGTTGCTTATTTGGTTGTTTGAATTATCATCTAACAGTGACCAGCTAGTTGGCACTTGACAAATGTGTTTATTAAATATTATTTCTATAATAAATGATTATATATTTATAATTGGTCCTCTTTCATCCAGGCCAGGTGATTCCTATTCATTGAATAACTTCGACCCACCTAAGGATTTCGCCTGAAGAACCTGTAAGCTGCTGCAATTCTCCTCCAGTACAGTAGGAGGCGCTGTGGCCTATTCTCCCTTTCAACATTCCATCAAACGCACTTAACACTGATTATATTTTGAATATCTTTCGCCATATTGACATATTTGCATGGCTAATTGTGAACCCCGCCTTTGGGCCACTTTCATTCAGCGGGATCTGGGATTTTATTTGTTTGTATTTCCTTATTAATTATTATAGCAAACAGGTGTCACATTATTTTGCTTAACACTGACTTGAAGCTTTTTAAGTGTTCACTGCAACCGTCTTACGTACATGTGCAATGTAAACAAGTCTTTTTTTTTTTTTTTAAACATGCTTCACTCAGCATTATTTATTTATTTTTAATTATATTGGCAACCCGAAAGAGATCCCAGTTTGAGAACCACTGACGTAAATAAATATTTGACCGCATGACGACACATTTTTGGTCATCAGTACAAGGCCTGGAGTTGTTGTCATGGCTCCTCACAGTGTGAGTGACCCTCACGTGCTTCAGGGGGCAAAAGTGTTGGCACCGACTTGGCTGAGTAAACCCGTTAAGTGAGGAAACTCCTGTCCCTCTTACGTCAATGGCTCCTAATTCCTGCCGGTCGGCGGGTGCAGATCAAGGCGGACGCGCAGAGAGGCAGATGGCCGCGTGATTAACAATCAACCGGGTGACGTGGTGAGGCTGTGACCCAAGCGAGCGGTGTGGACGCTCTTTGGCGTTTGGCGTGATTGACAGCGCGGAGGTCGTTAACGGGTGGGAGAAGCTCGTTATCGCATGTCTGGAGGACTTTAGCATGAGATGTCAAACAAAGAGTCAGATGAAGGAGCACTTTGCTAAGTTTTGCAAGTGTGATGTTATTCCAAAACTCAACATTGTGGTCTACTTGTAACCTGAAATAACATTTAAAGACAGCTTCAAAAATTGTTGAAAAGTTATTTTAATTCATCTCGTTTTCTTTTATTCTCAAGCGGTTTGCAGCCCGAGCAATGTCGTTATGTGTTGACATTGAAAAAAAATGTTGGCATTGTAGGGTGGAAAAAAAAAATCCAAAGAAAAGGATTCCACTGAAATGCAGACACTGCATTAATACTTTTGTTCGAATACTTTTATTTGGAGATGTAGCCTTAAACTGTTTCGCCGTTCCAGTTTTCCTTTGTTGGCCTCAAACAAAACGTCTTCCCTTTGAATAGTTCACTGGCCTGTTCACATTAGAGTGCCTCGTCGCTCAAAAGTGCAAGCACATCATTGAGAATAGATGTCAGAGTTTTGTGCTCCTATGCGTAACATTTAGTTACATACGGTTAAAATAGTACTTTAATTTCGATGCTATCGTATAGCTCACCTAAAAATACAGGGCGTACATTAAAAGTCCCGGAAGACAAAAAGGTAAACAACAGAGAAGTGGGCAAAGAAATGAGCCCGGTGGGACTCCCAATTTTTAGTCTGTAGTTATTTATCATTTATTAATTAGGATACACTTTGAATATCAAATTTATAAAATTGCTGATGTCAGCAAGCATTGCTTTGAAATTTTACGGGAAACCGAAGCTAAATTCAAAGCCCAGTGGCTAATTTCTCCCCCCCCCCCCCCAATTGTGAATCAAAGAGCACAATTACACCTTCAATCATCTCTCCAAGCATCCGGCTCATTATCGCGAGCCTGTCGACAGCTGGCGTATTCAAACCGAATAACGCCGATTGGCTTTTTGTGTGTCCGTTGTCGCTTTTGGTCTGGCGACAATGAAGCCAATAAAAAAAAAAGGGTGGGCTGCCAGGACCTCCTTCGCTTGCTAATGAGCATTTTTACATCTGGTGCGGTCTGCGCCTCTCTTTCTTTCCAGAGGTCTTCTTTTACCGGTTGCCAGGCAACCTCATAAGGAGACGATCCAGCAAAAAATAAAAGGGCCGCATTTCACGAATGGACATCTCGCGAGCTGTTTAAACAAGTCCAGTCATTAACGGTGCCGTCTTTCGGTTGCTAACCCCCTCCCCGGTAATCGTCGCGGCGTGACGCGACCATATTCACAGTCGCGCAATTTAAAATAAGAGGTTAAGCCTTTGACAGGAAGGCCGGCCAGACTGCCGAGCAGAGGTGCAACACTGTGGCTCTGTTTTGTAACATTTATTTACTCCGCTGAGAGCAGCTGACAGAGTGGACCAAAGGTCGTTTGATGCAACTGCAGCCAACAAATAGAGGAGGAATATTACCGTGAGGGTGGACCACAAATCTTTGGATTCGTTATAATCAGACGAAGTAAAAGTTGCTGATCCGTCTCCTCAAAACTAAAGCTAAACTAAAACCTTGACGCGGCCCACAAAAGCAAACTGAGGCGATGATTGCGATGAAGAATTGCTGCAAAAGGGCCGTAATTGGCGAATGCTTAGAGAGCAGTTCTTCACCTAAAAGTACACGCTGGTTCCTCTCCAGAGCTGATTTATTATTCGAGCACCAGAACCCAGCAGGATCTCCTTTTCAATACATAATACAGATCCAGTGTGCGGCTCGTTGAGAGAAATCGGCCAAAAGACTCCAGGCTGAGTTTAAAATGAGCATACGGTTTCGGTCCTTGCACTTTTTTGCCCCTTAACGAGGGGGGATCGACAGGATTAAAAGTCAAGGTCAAGCGTAGCGCTGTGATTAAAAGCGGTGAACGTGGAAGATTCTCCGCGGGCCCGAGGCGGCGATTTTTGGATTTGGCTGAGACGTTAACCAGGTGCTCAGACGAGAAATGGCAACGTGACAGCAAAGCGTCTTTATTCGTGACCGGCAAATTTGAGTTGATTTTTGCCGAGCGTAAAAATGTACAGTACACCTGTCAGCTGTCACCATTTTATTTATTTATTTTTTTTTTAGTTCTAGTAGGCTTTCCCTGACACTGTATTGTTATCTGGCGGGCTCCTGAATGAATATGAATGAAACAATTGGTCTTGGTCATACCGCAAAAAAAACGGAGTGTGTAAATCTGCTATTGTACGACATCGTCAAGAAAAAAAATCAGCGCTGGAAATGGGCGACTTGCGCGGTCATCACGCCGCTGTTTACTGATATTTTCAGACAAGCAGCGCAAAAACAACAACAAGCACTTCTAGCTGTTCCACGGCAACACGAAACCCCGAGTAGAAAAAGTCCTTTTCTGTCAAAACACGTCCTGCGTAATCGCCTCGTTTCTAACATCGCTTGACTTGTTGCGTTTTTTTTTTACTGCACTCCAATGTCAATTGTGTTAACACAGCAATGTGTTTTCATTTCAATTATTCAAGTTGTATCCTTGGCACACAGTGCATTTCATTTTGCTGGAGATTGGAAAAGGCGAGGAGCTCATCTAGCCAGTTAACAAAACATACAGGATAGAATTATTTATTTATTAATTTATTTATTTTTTTTAAAACACTTTTCTGTGTGGGTCGCACTTTTTTCTCATGAGCCACGAATGAGTGAAATCAAATCTTTTTTTCTCCTGAAACAGACTAAGCAACGCCAAGGTGAGGATGCTACGGGATATCGTGACTCCTCTTCATCTCATAAACACGCCGCGACCCTCACGACAAAGGTCGGCGCTCCCGCTAAGCCCCGCCAAGAGAGCCATCATCGTAAAAGTAAGCGTGAGAGCAACTTTTCTTTTGGAGTGGCGACTAATCAATGAATCATCATACTGCGTAGAAGCTGAGCTCAAGGCAAGCACCTTTCACTCGCAAACGCCGCGCAGCGCTCATCATTTGATTCGTATTGATTTCGCTGCAGGGTGTCAACGCTTATAAAAAGCGCTCCCGGTGGAAATAGTGCAAGGGAAGACGCGACCCGCTCAGGTCGGGTCTAATCCCGCTCGCTTCCTGTCGAGTTTTTTTGCCGCTGGAGGTTGAAATGTGACCGGGCGGGATTACACAGACTTAATCTGGAACAATATATTGGTTTAGTCAGCTATCTCAGACACGAAGCGCTCGTGTGCGTGTGTGCGCCGAGGTTGTGTTGATGTCAACACTATGCAAATGAGGGAAAACGTCGCGGGTAAATATTAAGTGCTTGCCAGCGAGGAAGTGAGAAGACCGAGTGTTGTTCAATTTCTCAAACGATCGTCAGAGTTTCGGTGGGGAACCAAACGGATGAACTGGAGAGGCCCGCATGGTGAAAAAGGGGTTACGAGCGGAATAAAATAAAAGGTTTATTATTTGAAAAGCTTTGACAAGAAAAGGTCAGAGATCTGAAAGGCTTTTTTTGACGGAGGCCAAAAGTGCTGTGACACATCTTGGGCCGGAGTGGCAAGTGTGCAAACGAGCTGCAGGCTGCTCTCCACCAGCTCGTCTCTGTCACCATCTAGTGGCGACAGTTGGAAACTGCACTGGCATTTTTTGGGGATTATGTAGATTTTTGCGTATTGGTTGACTTGTTTTGGGGTTAGGGCTAGCTATAAATTGGATTTTAAAGAGATGTGATTCTTACATTATGGGATTCTACAAGAAGCACTGCTCACTCTCAATTTTTTTTTTTTTTAAACAATGTCAAACCATTGACTTGCCTGAGGTACAATTTTTTTTAATTTTTTCTCTATTTCTCTGGCACTATTTTAAATGTGGTCAATTATTTTGAGGTGGCGTTGTGTGTGAAAAGTTTGAAAACCACTTAAATAGAGCAGTGCTTCTCAACTTTTATCACCTTGGGAACTGCATTTCCCCACTGCTACAAAATGGCGACCTACTTTTAAAGAAGTTAGGAACAAAGTTTAAAAGTAGCCTCGGAAACATGTGAATCGTTTATTATGGATTTTAACATCGCTACAGTATGCTTTTTTTTTTTTTTTTGTGGGGATCTTTACAATCACGAGATGCCCTTTGACATACGACCAACAACCTCTGTGTGCAAAAAATGTGAATAAATGGCTAGTTAACTTCATCAATGTTAAAAATTAAGTCACACATGAGCAGAAAGCACCAAATGATAGCAGCACTATTAATAATGATCTTATTTCAAGTTGACAACCGAACTTTGCCTACCTTTGCCCGAGACGACCTCGCTTTCCGTCCGCCAGCGGAATCCAAACTATTGAAAGGGAAATGGAAAGAATCCCAATGAGTCACTTCATGTGTTGCTTTTCAAAGCACCGCTTCCAAAGTAACGGCGGAGATAACTGGAAGGGCATTTTGTCGAGTGCAGACTTCTGCCAAGGCTAGTGTGAAAATAAAAAGCCATCTTTTTTTTTTTTTGTCATAATAAATGGATCCGACCCAAACTTTAATAGCTTCTATCCTCGGCTCACGCTCCGCCGAGCCCGTCCTCACCGGGGATACGACCCGATACGCGAAAAGGACGCAGGCAGTCGGAACGTCATAGAATGTATTAATGTTCAAGTAGGAGTCGTGTCACCCAGCCGCGGTGACAAAATCCAACATTTAATCAGATGACGACATTTTGCGCGAGCGAGCGGTGTGCATGGGGGAAAGGTGAGACGGGAATATAATGAATCAACCCTGACTTTCACTTCCCATTCCCATTTGCAACTCGAATAAAGAATTCTGCGCATTGGAAGGCTTTTGTGTGAAACTTTAAAAGCGGCACTTTATTTAATGTGAGTTTGACACAACAGAAAACCATTTGCCGTGTTTTCTCCATTCACCTTCAGTTCTTGTTGCCGTGACAACTGGGCAATGATGTTACTCTCATGGAGTTGATTTTGTTATTTACGTCATTATGGAGTTGAAATGGTGACATATCCTTTATTTGTTTCAAATGCTATTTATTTTTTATATCTTGAATAATAATGTGTGTATATTTTTAAGACAGAAATAGAGATGCTTTTTACCAGTTTGGTCGCATACTAATTGTGGTAAACAAAAGAATCACTAAATTACATATTTTGATTGAATCAGGATTCAAATACTCTTTTTCATGTAAATAGAATAATTTGTCTCCGTGTGTCTAAGTTTCGTGCCGGGGAAACGACAAAATCAATGCATCATCCTTTTATCGACCGTGCCCACCTTGTTTTCCTGATATCGACTGAGATCAGCTATGCAATACTCCTTAAACAGCTTGTCGTAATACTTCTTCGCCAGTTCTTTCTCCCTTGGATGCAAAAAATAATAAAAAAATACCAGAGGCAAGTTAGAAAAAAAAAAAAGAACACAATACAAAAGAATCTACAAAAAGGTTGACTGTGAGGCGTTACCACGTCATGTCATCTTCATCCTCGTCCCGCCAGAGGAAGCGATGATTCTCACGTAGGACATCAGAGTCTCTTTTGTCGTTTGCTCTGCAGGGAAGAGAATGTTTCACAGAGGGTCGACGAATAACCGGCCTGTTTTAACCGAACACAAAGTTACGTACGCGGAGCGTTTGAAGTCAGCCATATGTCCTCCGTAGTAAAGTATGTAGTCGCCGACAAATTTCTTATGGCGCTCAAACTGGTGTCAGCAGCTTAAGGACGTTAATATGGACATTTATTTTGGAGAAGATAAGGGTCAATTCAACACAGAGGATACTGCAGTCAGTGATATCAAGTGGGCTCTTCTATTTCTGGCTTCCTCTCTGAAAAAAAAAAAAGGCAAGAGATCAACAACACATCTTGAACAGGTGCGGAGACCACTGTTAAAGTCACTGATGACTTCAAAATGTAATTTTTACATCAAGCATATTGTTCAAAAATGTTTTGTGATGCATAATCTCAGATTGTTTTTTGCAGCATACCTGTCCACTTCACTGGAGTGAAAATTGCGGTGTGCCACCTGAGAGTTTCGAGCTTTCTGGAATGGCTTCTGTAAAATTTCCTCTTCATGTTTCCTGCCATTGGAGAAATATATTTATTGAATCCACATCTTCCTGAATGTGCTGAGGGCAGGCGACTGACTGTTACAGGCTCGCGTTTTACCTTTTAAGTCTGCTCTCCGAGGTCTCTCCTAGTCGCTCGTCGTCACTGAAATCGGAGTCGTAGTTGGCGCCACCTCCGTGCACCTTTCGACACACAACAACGTTCGTGTTGGTATTATTTTTCGCTATACTGCACAAGGAATTGCTTCACGGGGCATCGCGATATGCTAAAGAAGGTAAATAGATACGCAGCGACAATCGCCTCGCGTCAATACAATGTCGATTCTTAATGAAACTAAAGGCATCATTGCATTTGAAAAAAAAAGAAATTATAGTCAGATCAATACATACTTTGACGAGATTATCCATGGTTCGTGAATTCGCATTGAAAAGGCTACTTGAGAATGTTTACAAACGGGCGTCGCCTGGTAATGACGTATGATGTATGCGAACGCGCAAACCGATGACGTCACCTCCCCCGAACGAGAACGAAAGATTTGAAAATCACGGCATCGTATAAATAACTGCAAAACGACCATTAATGTTGGATTATGACACTTTTTTGCGTTAAATACTTGATTATATGTACATATAATTAAGCAAATCATACATTAAATCATTTTTCGTCGAATGGCGACCTTTCGATTGCAATTTGCTTCGTAAGTGATTGCCTTGCATTTACATTAATGTTCTCTTTTTCCATGCGAAGTTGTATGGAAAAATGAATATTTTAAAATTAAACTGAAACGCGTTATTTAAGTCAAACGGGAAATGAACGGCACATTTAACTCGAGGATTCAGTGCACAAAAGCGATACATGCATAGTCGTTCAAATTCTGAGTTGGAATATAAAGAGGCTATTGTGAGTGAAAAGTTTCAAGTCATCCGTTTTAAAGGTGGTGAAGAAACAAGGCTTGTGTTTTGTGCTATTTTTTTCTTCCACCCGCAAGGAACAAAGGGGCCAATGTGGGACATGCATGTACACAACAAGAAATATTTCATACTGTGTCACTTTCGCCTCATACATTACAGCTAGACAACAATGCAATTAATTTGGTGGCTTCTATTAAAATGTCTCGTGCGCTTAATATTTAATGTATCTAATTACCATAGCAAAAATGGGGCATCATTTCAATGAGGCAGGTGCATTTGCTTAGAGAGCCTCGTGAATGAATAGAAGCCTCCCCCGATAATAGCCTCGTACAGCTTCGA
Source organism: Idiotropiscis lumnitzeri (assembly GCF_059441095.1). Taxonomy (NCBI): domain Eukaryota; kingdom Metazoa; phylum Chordata; class Actinopteri; order Syngnathiformes; family Syngnathidae; genus Idiotropiscis; species Idiotropiscis lumnitzeri. Next base: position 10,196,387 of record NC_142410.1, read on the forward strand.
AGCGCGCATAAATAATGACAAATAAAAGCTGGAGCGGCTGATAACACAGAGCAAAAAAACGCGCATTTGTTTGGAGGCCCCTCCTTTCTCCCTCCATACGTCCTTGTCTTGCTCCCCTCTCATGGGGTCCAACTTCTTTGTATGCAGCAGACTAATAAGAAGCAGACAACATTTTGAAGAGGGAGGCAGGAGAGAAAGAGAGGGGGGGGGGGGGTGGGGGGTGCTATTTAGCAGGGTGACATCAATCTGGGTCCTGTTTTCTATGCCGATTTGGAGTCCTGCACACAGCAACGGTGCCTCGTTTCTCAAAGCTTTGCAAAAAAAAAAAAATTGGGCCGATTTTTTTTTTTTCTCACCGAGAAGTTGCATGTTTGCAAGTCTCAAGCGGGACAATTAGCGAGAGAATATGGCATCCCCGGGCAAAAGAGTGCGAGGCTGGACGCTCGTGTTTTGGGTGCTCGCTGCGTGCTCGCTTCTTGTTCTTGCAGCCGGACGGAGAGTGAAGCAGCCCCGATGCCCCGCTGGATGTTCTTGCACCAAAGATAACGCCCTGTGTGAGAACGTCCGAGCCGTGCCTCACACCTTCCCGTCGGACGTGCTCTCGCTGTGAGTGGATGTGGTTTGTTTGCGTCTGAAATGTTCAATCCTGATCTTCTTTCTCCATGCTGTTCAGGTCTTTTGTCAAGTCTGGATTCAATGAAATCACAGGAGGAAGCTTTGTGCATACACCTGCGCTGCAACTCCTGTGAGTCGATCTGTATTCTTTGCATGATTATTCATTTTTATTTGCAATTGGGTAAATCTTGCTTTCTATCCGTGGCATCTGATTTTTTTGGGGGGGGGAATTATGAAATGCATGCTTGGAAGAATCAAAGCCTAACCTACCAAAACACACCTGATTTGATGTTATAAAAATGACAGACACCTGAAATGTCATCCATCCATGTGTCCTACAGTACGTCAATGTTCTATTACGTAATAGAACTATATGAAAAATGCATTTGCATGAATAATAAATGCCTTACCCTTTATAGACACTCTCTGCCGTTAACTTTGACCGGTTCTGATAACGTTCACTTTTGAAATGAAATACTCCGACCAATCGTTTATCATCGTTATGGTTTTGATTTATTTGAATAATACATGTCAGCGTGCTGTTGTGCACGTATTTTATTAAATGGACTTCTGAAATGAATCCCTCTCTGACGGCGTCAATCAAAAGCGAATGCAAAATGTTTACTTGAATAGCGTTACACGGAAACATGTGCGAAGTTGAGATCATCGGTAAATAACGAGAAACACGTGGGAGCGCCGTGCCTGTTTGTTGCGTTCGTTCCCGAATGCGGCGAGCCGAATGATAACGTCACTGTTATTTTTATTTATTTATTTTTTCTCTCTCTTGTGTTTATTTTCCCTCAACAGATTGTTCACGGCCAACTCATTGGACCTCATCGACGACGACGCGTTCGTCGGTCTGCCGCATCTCGAATATCTGTAGCTATTGGTTTATTTCTGTTGCAAACACGTTTTTCGATTGTAAAATAACCGCACCTTAACCATCAAAAAAAAAAAAAAAATCTCTTTTCCAGATTCATTGAAAATAACAAGATTGCATCACTCTCTCCCTTTGCATTCCGCGGCCTCAAGTCACTGATTCATCTGTGAGTATCGTTTATCAATTACGCCAAGTAACTCATTGCCAAAACGCTCCACCCAAATCCGAAACGGCCACCCAATACATCGCAGCCGATTTACAACGTAACACTATCGCATATCGGTTTCCTCAACCGCTATGCTCGCTCGCGCAAAGATAGTGTGACCTGCGGGTTGAGACTAAAAATAGCCGCGCTGTAACCTTCAACCAGGTGACCTTGAATCTTTTTCCGAGGTTTCTCACAAGTCAGTCCAAGAGTGCGGTGCGGAACTCTTTGGCATTACTGACTTGATATCACAAGTCGAGAGTGTGTGAAAATATGAAAAGAATCAGCACCACCGGGTGGGGGGCGAAAGGGGGGGCGGTGTCAGTATCCCTTCGGAGAAGTTGACTGAATCTGGGTTGGACTATTTTTGCTTTGCAAATTTGTCATTAAAGTTGAAAAAAAAAAAAAAACAGCCTAGAGTCTAACGCGTTGGTTGTTTAGCCCGCCAACAAGTCGTCGTAAACAGGATGTGATGTTGCGCTGGGCGGTGTGAGCCACTTCCTGAAAGACTGCTTCAAGGTTGCTAGGCAACCAGCGTGAGTAAAGGGGGGTCAAGAAGAACAACCAAGTTGAGAAAATGCTAGCACAACTTTTGGCGGAATTATGTCAAGAGCCTCTTTCGGTATAACGGAGAAAATAAACCAAAATGAACGGAAGTCAACTGATTCCAGACGGTATGACGGATGCATTATTAAAATTGTCCAAGCTGTCTAAATCCTGCCCCCCCCCCTTCTGCTCTGTCATCATGCGTTTACAGAGCGCAGCCATGCAAAAATTGTCCACCCGGAACACCGAGTCCCAAATAAATAATGCAGCGCTCATGAATTAAGCTGACTACTTTTTTTTTTTTTTTTTTTAATTCTCTCATTCCGCTTTGAGCATTGAGTCCCACTCGTGCTTGTTTCTTCTTTGCCGCGAAGGAGTTTGGCGTACAACAACCTTGAGACGCTGCCTAAGGATGTCTTCAAGGGGATGGATGCTTTGACTAAAGTGTGAGTATATAAAGAATCATCATCAGCCGTCAAGAACAAGCCGAGGTGCAAATGTTTTGTGCGCGAATCGATTGATATTTGCGATGTGCGATTTGATTTTGCACGAAGGGATCTGAGAGGCAACAACCTGTTATGCGATTGCAAACTCAAGTGGCTGGTCGAGTGGATGCACCACACCAACGCCACGCTGGACCAGATCTACTGCGGCGGGCCACCCGTCCACCAGGGCAAGAAAATCAACGACCTGCTGCCGCACTCCTTTGACTGCATCGCGTCCGGTATCAACATTTGGTTGCTAAAAATGTTTTTTTTAAAACTCATTCACTGCCATTGACGGATATAGATGCCCAAAATGTTCATTGATTTTTTTTTCTTTTTTATCATGGCTGGCAGTGAATGAGTTAAAAAGGGGGAAAAAAGAGCAATTGTGACGTTGTCCTTTGCAGAATTTGCCGCCTATCAGTCCCTGAAGTTTGAGTCCATTTCCGTCGAGGCCTTCACCTTTGGCAAAGATCAATATGTTGTGTTTGCGCAACCGTTCGCTGGGACGTGCAGCTTCCTGGAATGGGATCACGTTGAGATGACCTTCCGAAGCTTCGACGCCATTGAGAGTAAGTCGGGCGCCACGAAAAGCGCAACGCCACGCTCGGCGCTAACGCTTCTGCGCCATTCCCAGGCACTTCCACCGTGGTCTGCAAGCCGCTGGCCATCCGCAATCATCTTTTTATCATTGTGGCGCAGCTGTTTGGCGGCTCCCATATTTACAAACGGGACATTTCCGCCAACAAGTTCATCAAGATCCAGGACATCGACATCCTGAAAATCCGCAAACCCAATGACATCGAGACCTTCGTGATCGACGGGGAGTCCTTCTTCGTCATTGCGGACAGCTCCAAGGTCGCCCGCCTCCATCTCCCGAGAAATGATTCCATAATTCCTTCATTTCAAACACGTGACATTGGGCTCCTCTTGTAGGCCGGCTCCACAACGATTTACAAATGGAACGGCAACGGGTTCTACTCTCACCAGTCGCTCCATCCGTGGTACCGGGACACGGACGTGGAATACTTGGAGATCTCCAACAAAGCGCACTTGATCTTGTCCAGCAGCTCGCAGAGGCCCGTGATTTATCAGTGGAACCGAGGCCAGAAGAAGTTTGACCGCCGGACCGACTTACCGGAGATGGAGGACGTCTTATCCGTGCAACACTTCCTGGTCAAAAGTAAGAAAACTAAAACCGAATCCAGTCTGTCCGTAATCACCTTTGCCCTTTTCCCACAGGTGAGCTGTTCATATGCTTGACGAGATTTATCGGCGACTCCAAGGTGATGCGTTGGGACGGCGCCATGTTCAAGGAGATCCAGACGTTTCCCTCCCGCGGATCCATGGCCTTCCAGCCCGTCGCCGTCGGCAACTGGCAGTACGCCATCCTGGGCAGTGATTATTCGCTGACGCAGGTCTACCGGTGGGACGCCAAGAGGGGTCAGTTTGTCCCGTCCCAGGAGCTGAGCATCCAGGCGCCACGAGGCTTTTCTGCGGTGTCGGTGGACGGGCGCCAGTTCCTGATCGCGTCCAGCTTTAAGGGGAAGTCTCAGATATACGAGCATCTCATGATCGATCTTAGCAATTAAATTCACCGTGCAGTTTGGGCTACCTGTCGTCACCGTCGTTGTTTATCTGACATTTGTTTCAACTCTTTTTAGAATGCAGGCGGAAGTGGGGCGGTTGAGAGAGGAATGCGGCGTAGATGAGAAGATGGGAGAGGACAGAAAGTTCACAGGGGGTCGGCTGGCGTTGATGAGGATAGCAGATCGTGGAAGTGTAAAGAACACAACGTGGCCTGGGGGGGGGGGGGGGGGGGGGCTCGATGTGGTCCGGGCTCAGAGGAATTGCGAAAACGAGGCCATCCATGTCGCGTTTCATACTACGCGGCGGAACCAATCAAATCGGAGAAACCGTATAATTGCACACGAGGGAATTAAAACGGCATTTTCCCGACCTCAGCGCTTTGGCTTTTTCACTTATTTTTTTTGTACGACGGTTTTCCGATCAAGAAGTTCTCTGGCCTTTCTGCGCCTCGTTGGGTTTTCGCTCTGTACTCAGGCTTCCTCCCACAATCCCAAAACATTTTTGTTTGATTTAACATCACCTTTATTAGTCCCACAACGGGAACATTCCCAACTTTATTCCGGACAGCGATTGAAGCGGGTCGACCCCGCCTCAGCCGCTCGTCATTGAGAGTGCACGACTGCAACTCGGCTGACGTTTAGTACGACCCGCCAAAAAAAAAAAAAAAACATGCTCCAAAGTGAGAATCAGATTGATGGCGCTCTGCCGCTCGCCACTTGCACAGCGCCGAATGAAGAAGCCACTCCGCTCTTCTCCATCGACGCCGCGGCCATCGCTTACGCAAGACTCCATGCATGATGCAGACACTCGCAGCGTTGCTTTTCGGCTGAATAACTCACTCGAAGCGTCCCAATTGTGTCACCCGCCTCGCTCCCTTTCACTGCACTCTTGCCCCCTTTTTCGCCCTCATTGACAAAAAGCATTGTTTGTATTTACAGTCCCTGCGCTTTCACGCACACCTTGTATTGGGAATCGCAGTGGAATTCGCTAAACAATTTGACAAATCTGATTTGTACTCTTTTTATGATACTGTATATAAAGTAATTTATGATACAGCTTTTGTACCATGTTTTATTTTATTTTGTTGTGTGACTTGTGGTGTTAGAGACGCTATGTTGTCAAATGTCATTAAAACTAGAAAATTCTCGTTTCCTTTTTTTTTGCAGTTATTCATTTTTCCAGCTTGACCTCTAATAACTAAATACATAATGTAACTAACTAACCAACCGTACCAGGTCATATTTATAGACTGTCTACTAAATAGTAATTCATCCGTGTGTAAAATCAAACATAATGGTGGAAATCTGTAAAAAATTATGTTGAATAATGTTTGTTTGTTCTTTTCACAGACATCGGTAACAGTGTTCAAGGCGAAGACTGAAATAGTCCCGTGAAGTGTTTTGGGTTTGCTGAAAGTGCAACTGTTTTGTCTGGGGAGAAGCTCCAAACAGATTATTGTTTTGATAGTAGATACTTTTGATTTAAAAAAAAAAAAAAAAAAGTTTTGTAAAACAAAAAAAGGCAGGCTGTGAAATTACTTCTGTCAGACATCTATTATGGGGCTAATCTTGGACCTGGTCACCTGGATCATAGCACGTGAGGAAGGAAAATGAACAACAGTATGTTAGAGGGGTTAAGAACAGAGTGTGACTATTTTTTGTCACCTCTTATGTAAGGGATAAGGGATAAAAGTGTCAGCATTGTGACAAATGACACGTTGAACAGATCGTTTGATAGGCCTAAGTAACGTAATGCACGTCAGGTGACGGGTGCAAACGTGACTTTCGGGTCGTTCTGGACCTCCACGGCAAAAGGGGGGCGTGAACGTTGGGTAATGTTTCGGTTGTCCATCAAAGTGGGGGAGAGGGGGGAGGCTTCAGTTCTACTGCCCCCTGTGGCTAAAGTCGTCACTGCATGCGTGTTGCCGTCCGGGCCAGGCAAGGTTAGTTATTAACTTAGCCTTTCCAGTCACTTCGGGGGAATCAAGAGCCGGGCAGTCTCCGTGTCGAGGCATGCTGCCGCCCGGTCCTCACATCTTACCATGGCTGACAGCGACCGCTGCCCACCGGAGAGCACTTTAGCCGAGGCCGACCACGTCACGGTCGTGTTCCACAAAGTTGCCAGTCATGGCGAAAATAGCGGCAGCGACGACGGCCGCTGGTGCGGCGACAGCGAGCCGGCGAAGGAGAGCGCTCACTTGCGAGCGTGGCGGTACCTCGACGGGGATGCTGAGGAGGAGACGACCGCCGGCAAGCTGCCGGAGGGCGGCGAGATGGAAACGCTGTGCCCGCCGACGTCGCGCGTCACCGGGAAGGCAGCATCCAGCGCGAGCCAAGGTTGACTTGATTTTTCACTTTCAAATTGTGCGCGGCACTATTATGAAATTCTATTTAATATGTTGCCTGGCGCAACCGAACCTTTAAAACGGATTCTATGGCTGCTCGTAAATTTCATGGATTTATTACTCTCGGATGACGTCACGCACAAGCGATAACGGTGCTCGTGTCACGTGACTGCTGTTAGCTAACCCCTGTCGTACATTTACGGTTATTTAGCATTGCATGTTCTTGCATAAATTAAAGTGTTTTATGATATTTGTGTGAACCTCACAGCCACTGATGACGTTTTGAGGCTCACTACTTAATTTTAGCACGCAATCAAAAACATACATCGTCAATGAATTAACGTATACGTCGTTGACGTCATTATCTTTGCTAATTTGGCGATTTGACCTTTTGGCCTCAATTGGAAAATGAATGCCAACTGTTTTTATTATTATATTGCTAATTTAACTATTTGTAACCCTTGTAAAGGCTCGCTGTTTCTTGGTTACAGATAAATGCAAAGGGCTTATGAAATAACACATTTGCTTCATTTGCCTTTGTGGAGTCATTAGTCATATAACTTTTGATTATTATTAATCTGAAGACACCGATCAATGTAATTATTTCTTTTAAGAAGTAAGAAACTGCTAAATAGACACCGCCCTGAGGTCAAGTGCTCATGAAAATGGATAGACTTGACTTTCCTATTTGTTTCTGACAAAGCTGGGAAAATGTGACCCGTTAGAAAATTACATTTGCAATGAATAAGAACGTATCAAAGTTTTTTGTTTTTTGTTTTGTTTTTTTAACTATGCTGGGTAATTGGATACTACTAAGAGCATTGTGCCATGTAATTCCTGCCCCTTAGGCCAACCTGAACAATCGGGCCTTTTTACTGAGTAAAGGTTAGAATAAGCAATTTGATATACGAGATTACAAATAGACGTCACACTGTGTAGGATAACAAAGACAGTGGAAATATAATCTTGACAATCACTGAGCAGTGCTCCGCCGGGCCGGCAAGGTTGTCTCGAGATGCTTTTGAAACTTGCAAGCACACTCAACATTTTGTTGTTTTCTTTCCACAGGGAAACCAAAGAGATGTCCCGGTCTTGGTTTGTTCTACGCCTTCCTGTCCACCGTCTTCTTTTCCATCATCTCCCTCTTGGTGAAGACCATCCAGGGAGTGCACGCTATCGAAATCAGCGGCATTCGATGCTTCTTCCAGATGCTCTTCATCGTGCCCTTGCTCATTTACCACAAGTAAGCGTGATTGGGAAACTGAATGAAAAAAAAACCAAAAAAAAACTAGAATCAGCAGTGTGAGATTAAAAGGTTATTCATATACTAGAAGGGGAATATAGAATGAAAAGCAAAATTAAATTCCTCATTGTCAAATAATTTACAAAAAATATATATTCATCACCACCAGATGGAAAATGGCATTCTGTAACATATTTAGCAAGATATACATTTAAAACGCGAATAAGTAGAAAAAACTTCTACCAAATCTTTGCTGCTCCTTCTGTTGTGCACGCTTTGGCCACTTGGGGGCAGTACAGTATACTGGTGAAAACAGTAGGCAGTGGTCATGTTTGACATTCTATGCAGAGGATAAAAAAAACTCAGTGAGTTGTGCACACCATAGTGATTTTTTTTTTTTTAAGTTTGTGATAATGTTTCCTTAAACTTTTAAATAATCACAATGGAACCGATTTGTGAATATTACAACGCTATGATTGATTAAAAGGTGGTTTGAAATAGATGAAGACTCACCAGCGTGTCCTTTCATCTATCCTTTTTTTTTTTTTTCCCCATGAATCCCCCCCCAACAAAATTACATCTGGACCACATTTCAGCCCATGCATCCATCCTTGTGTCATCTCCTTGACCCAAAATGCAATTTACGACCTTCACTTTCACCGTCTGGTCAGCCATCCACACCCCCCCCCGCCATCCATTTTGTTTTTCATTCATCCGTCACCATCATTTCTGTGCTCCTGCAGGACGGGCTTCCTGGGTCCCCGGGATAAACGTCCGTACTTGATGCTACGGGGCTTCCTGGGCTCTAACGCCATGATCCTGCTCTTCTACGCTGTACAGCAGATGCCGCTGGCTGATGCAACCGTCATCATGTTCAGGTGAAATGAAACACGTCCGTCTTGACATGCGACATTTGGGAAATTATATCATTTTTTTTTCTCATTATGACAAAACAGCAATCCAGTCTTCACCTCGCTGCTGGCCTGGGTTTTCCTGAAGGAGAAGTGTACAATCTGGGACTGCGTGTTCACCGTCTTCACCTTGACCGGGGTCATCCTTATTGCCCGGCCACCGTTTCTCTTTGGGAAACATATCCAGGGCATCGAGGGAAACTACGCAAACCACATCAAGGGGACCATCGCGGCTTTTGCAGGTGAGTTCAATGGATCAGAGTTTACGTTACGACTCATCTCACGTGACTCCTTAAATACAATTGGACAGTTATCCAGTCAATGTATATTTCTTTGGTTATTCTATTCAAAAATAAATATATTTGAAACAAGATCTCATCTTGGCATTTTGTGGGTTTAATTTCTCTGAGTCCCGTTCTGCCCCGCTGTCATATGGTGTTCCTCAGGGTTCAATTTTGGCACCCCTGCTGTTTTGCATTTGCTGCTCCTGGGTTTACATTAATTTAATTTATGTCACGTAACTTCTTACACGCTTTAGGAGCATGACAGAATCGATGTTGCCCAGTCGATCTGTATATATATATATTTTTTTATTCTATTCAAAATGTTATTTTAAACCAAAAATTACATTTCATTTGCATGGCGTTCTCTATGTATTAGTATGGCTAATTTAATTTTATTGTTTGTTTTTTTAAAAAATAGATGGGAAGAGGACCTTGAAAAAAAATTGCTTATTAAATTGCATTTGTCTTGTATTTTTCAAAATCTAATCCTGCTATTTCCCGCGTCAATTTTTCCGTAGGAGCCATTGGGGCCGCTTGTACCATGGTTGTCCTGCGCAAGATAGGAAAAAGCGTCCACTACTACCTCTCGGTGTGGTATTACGCCGTCATCGGTTTCATCGAGTGCGTCATCACCGTCAGCGTCCTCGGCGAATGGAAGCTCCCCTTCTGCGGCCAAGACCGCTGGATGCTGATGCTGATCGCCGTCCTGGGCATCGCCGGCCAAACCTTCCTGACCAAAGCGCTGCAGCTGGAGAAGGCCGGCCCCGTGGCGCTGACCAGGACGGTGGACGTGGTGCTGGCTTTCTTCTTCCAGTTTGTTTTCTTGGGCCATGCGCCCAGCTGGTGGAGCCTGGCGGGGGCGCTGTGCATCGTGTTGAGCACCAGCGGCGTGGCTCTGCGGAAGTGGTGCCTCAACGCACGCAAGGGCTGAAAGCAAACTAGTCAAGTATCGGCGCTATTTATTGTTTTCGGTTTCCACTCGCTACTGTTCTTTCATTTCTCATGTACTTTATTTGTGATGACCATCAAAAAGCTGCCTCGAGGTTTCCGGTGGAGCCGCCAAAGTCGAGTGCGACCACGAAAGAGATTCACCATCGATACATGGAATCCGTAAAACAAAAAAATTACGTCTAGAAAAGGTCTTTTTTTTATTTTTTATTACACAATGATTAACTCATTCACTACCATTGACGTCTAAATGCGTTAATGTTTTTTTTTTTTACTTGGCTGGCAGTGAATGAGTTAACTATATGGAATTAAATGTCCTTTAAAACTTTATGAGGGCAACAGTTACGAGCCCCGGAATGAATGTTTTTCCAAATGACAACAATAATGCAGGTCAGGCGGCGCCACCACGATTTGGATCGCGTTTGACTTTCGGGCTTCCGCTGGACCGAAAGTTTCCTTTTCATTTTCTTGACCCTTTCTAATGAAGCAAAATGATCTGATCGGTATTGTCGTGCACTAGCGTGAAGAAGCCGGCCGCTCGCTCGCTTGCTGCCTTGGCTCCTGTGTAGCAAAACTTGATTATTTTCTCTCTTTTCTTACGTGCAATACAAAAAAAAAAACACGCTTTGCTCGTCATCCCTCATCTCGTCGAGCCGAAATGAAGTCACCAAAGCCAGCGTTCGGACCATTCACACTGTGTCGCCAAAAATAATGAAAAAAAAAAAAGTCTTAAAAAGACGCTTGATGCTGAGAGTTCATTTGTGGATGTTGATGCACACCAGCTGTTTTCGCACTTAAAACTCGAGATGGGAGACGGTGTGTGCACTCCCATTTTTTTTTTTTTCAATTCCACACAATCACTCCACCTTAAAAAAAATTATTTTTAAATTCTCGGTTTAAGTGAAAGTAGGATTCTCTCAGGGATCGCTCGAGTTAACGACTTCAAGAATTGATTTCCTCTCGTAAAAGATGATGGAATGTGAAAACGATATACTGTAAGTTGATTTTTTGAGCTAAACTTGTGCCTTGACTGAAAGAGGCAGCTCTGGGCAAAAAAGAAAAAAAAAATATTCTGCAGCACTCACCAAGAAAAAAGGTCTTCCCCAAATGTTGACTGAGGAATTAAAAAAAAATGTGTTTCAATACTTGCACTGAAGGTTTGTAAAAAACCCTTTTGGAAGAATTGTCGACTGAAATGCTGTAAGCTAAAAATGCTAAAAGCTAAAGAAAATAAATAATTATAATTAAAAATACATATATTGCTAAAAGTAGTAGTGCCTTGAGATACAAGTCATTGTTTTCTTTTAAAATTAATCGACATGCCGTTCTGTTTTTTTCCCGCCTTTTGCATTGTTAGCATTTAGCTAGCAGACATTAGCGATGCTAAGTTAGCCCGTGTGTTTTTTTTTTTTTGTTTTTTGTTTTTTTGGGGGGTTGAGTTTAGACAAACTTTAACGGGAATGGCATTAAACACCAAGAAGCATCTTTTTCAAATGCTGCAAACTAAGTTGAGGTTGGTGCCACAAAACAAAAGTGAAACAAAACAAACGACTCGGATCTCAAGGCGGCACTTTGCAAGCATTTTTGACGTGTCGCTTACGATGACGGCTGCTGCACTTGTACTCTTTTTTTTTTTTGTTCTCATGTGTGTGTTTTCTTCTTCAAGCAGTCAAACTGAGCGTGCTAATCCGACAAATATTTGGACTTCCTTGTCAAACATGGATGTCATGCAAACTTGGGAAAATTATGTGACATTTGATTTATTTATACGCAGTTCAATATCAATTATATCAAAGTATTTGTCTTAACCCCCCCCCATGATTTTTTTTTCCGCATTTCGGTACCACAAGAATTTGTACAATTAAAAAAAAAAAAAAAGAAGAATATCACCCTACAGATATGATATTTTTTCTACTTTCTTGCTTGGTTTTTGTTTTTTCTTCATTATTTTTGGAGTAGTTCTTCTGACTTGATTGTGCAACGTGCTCTCTTGTTTCCGATGCCAAGTAAATGAATTTCATTTTGGGGCTTCGATTTGAGCTCTACTGCTTTCACTTCTATTTATTGTCATGATTTCTGTCATTTTTGGACATTCTGAACATTTCTGCATACACATGGATTCCATTTAGTCCAACAGCATTCAGTAATAAAATCCCAATGACCTCATCCATTTATACCTGTGTGTTAAGACTACTTTAAGTTTTATAGACTCATTAAAAACAAAAAACATGAGAATCAAACTCTTCCCCACAACGAAAGCCCCCATAAGGTCACAAGGGGTAATTTTTTATATATATTTTTTTAAACCACTGAGTCAGGTGAGCGAGGATAATACCCCGCAGGGATGATGTTGTCATTGTGTGCGCGTGTGTGTGCGCGCGCACAGGCTTCTTTGTTTATTGAACACGTTCATGCGGTGTTGCAAAACACTACACGTTCTGCTCCCTGAATAGAGACTCATTAAATATTCCGAAACAGATAAAATATTGGGAAGCTCAAGTTGATCACGTGATGGTAAAGGACTGTAATATTTTTAATATTTTTTTCTTACAAATCGAAGGAGTATTTTTTTCCATCAAGTGAAGTCCCACGAGCTGAATGTCATGTGTAGGTTCCGACGCTAGAGGGCGACATGCTCAAATTTGTGCTAACAAATCTCGGCAGCATGCTCACCTGCCTGATGACGAACACATTTTTTCTTTTTAATGAATTTAAAAATGATGCACTGACATCTTTAGACTTAATCACTGGTCAACTTCATAAAATCCACACCTAAATGTTCTAATACTGATTGTGACACGTGCTAATAATCCTTTGTGCCATATTCAAAGCAATGTCAATTCTAAATCGACTTTTTTTTTTGCATTGAAATGGGCAGTGGTAGAAGTGCCTAATTTTATGTTCCAGATTTTTTTTTAATAGTCATCAAAATCCGTGAGCTAATTTTTGGCACAATAAAGGCACAGGGGAGGGGGAAAAACAGTACCTGACTTTTTAGTAAAAAAAAAAAAGGGGGGGGGGAATCCCAAAGAATTTCTGCACACTCCTCGGTGGGGAGGAATGTTCGAGTATTTGTTCTTTTTTTTTCTTTTTTTATTCTTTGAGGGGATTACACATTCCTGCATGATGCCATCACGCTTCCCATCAGTGTGAAAGGGAGGGAAAATAATCCCTCGTTTTTCCAAATTGAAATAGGCGCCCTTTTATTTGCCGTGAGGTTGAGAGGACTTTCATGTATATGCGTTGGCAGTCAGTTCAGAAGAATAATTAAAAAAAAAAAATCATTTTTAGTCCTACCTGCAAACATCCTGTAGAATGGACGATGTCGTCATAACAAGCACAAAATCACGTGACAAGGTTAGCAGCGTAATTGGCCTCTAATGTATAGGACTGCATAAAATGGACATCTGGCAAGATTGAGTTGGTCAATTGCATTTGCCAAACATTCCAAGCGGGTGAGCTACACGCGTGCGCGCGCACACGCATGTAGACACAGAGCAGACTCACTTATTGTCTTCCGGTCCGCAGTTCAGCGACTACAGAAAAGATGCTTTCACGTGCAGTCAGATGTTTTAGTACCCGGTTAAAGATCGCAAAAAAAAAACAACAACTATACATTACGCTATTTTTGGGGCGCGCAAATGGTTTCGAAAATGCTGTTAGTCCTGAAGATAATTAAGGAAAAAAAGTCAGTGTAAAAGAAATAAGGTATTAACACCAACGGCCCACCGGAATGTGGTGTGAAATTAAACAATAACTTGCGGTAAATCAAAAAAGGTTAATCTTAAATGTATTAAAATTAAATTCTATAACCGGACTACAGGCTTATGATGTAAAATGAAATATATGCTTAATGACTTTTCAGAATAAAACAAATATTTTTAATTTTAGATTTATTTTTATTGACTGAAGAGTTATTCCAGAAAAAATGGATTACAACATTCAGTGTTTCATAAATGTATTTTATCGCGTGCCAACAAAACGCAACTTAACAAGAAAACGATACTGTCAGTTATTGTCGACGACACCGCGTCACTTGGTAGCACACATTTCCGAGGCGTCCCTGAAGGCATCAACCGCAAACTTTGCATGGTGCAACGCAAACTGTTCAATCAACTATCAGCCGCGCACAGTCTCCTCTTTCATTTCCATTCCATTTCATTTCACTCTCTCGCTGGACACTTCAGCACCTGACTTCAACTTTTTTTTACTGGACCGAACTTGACCCGTCGGTAAGTTTGAGCTTCGACGTCCTTAACGCTGACTGGCGACGTTTCTCCACTTTTGCTGCAGCCTCGTTTGTTTGTTGTTTGTTTAATAATAGCGTTTCGAGTTTTGACGTGTAGCCACGTCACATGTTTGAGTGTTTGTTGACGCAAACTTCGTAAACTTGAAATGTGCTAAAAATTTGGTTGAATATTCGCTGCGAAGTTGCAATTGAACGCATCATCTCCGATGTTGCATTTGACACTTGTGTGTTAATGTTGGAGTCTTAATGTTGGAGTTTACTGGAGGGGAATTTTAATAAAACGGACTTACGACATATGGCAAATGGTCAACTTAAAAAAAAAAAAATTGGTGCATGACTTAAAAAGATGGATGCCATGTTGATTTATTTGTGCAGGTCAACACTGTTGTGGGTTGTTTTGCATCATGGCTGGCTTGTGGACAGTCAGGAATTTGCTTGGACTTTCCAACATGCTTTTTGTGCACAGCCCCCCCCCCCCGGGCTTTCAGCTGTGTAGTGACTCAACTTTTATTGCATTTGTGAATTACCTTTTTTTTTCTTTTCTTGAGCTTTTGTTTCAAATGCGAGAAAACTAAAGTTGCTTGCCGGCTTTCAACTTGTAGTGAAGATGAGCTTGCTCACTTTCAGCATCAGCATCACGACATTTGTGATCCGATGTAGAAAAAAAATAAGTTGGGGAATTCAAGAAAATAAAATTGTCTTGTCCCCCAATTTAAAGATAAAAGTAAAAATAACCCAGCAAATTTTTTTAGGGCAAACAAAGCTTGCTTTGGTGTGCTAACTAACATTGTTGCCATAAATGTTAATAATTTATATTTTAAAATTGTTCCTATACTTATATTTACTTACCAGTGTGGTCGGTGGAGACCTAAATTTTTCTCCTCTTTTCTACTCTCGGCTTCAAACACAACGATTCAATCTGGATGACTGAGATTATACGCATATTTAAAAAAAAAAAAAAAAACAATAACACAATGTTCTGGGACATCGGTATTTGTTTTTGTGTGTGTCGTACTGTGACAATAAATTTAAAGTGCTTTTGACAGTTACGCTATTAGACTAACAAAATGTTACAACAAAAAAACCCAAAACACTACATTGTAATTTTTTAGAAAAAAAAAAGGCGAAACAAAAGCACACGATAAAAAAAAAATAAAAAAAAGTCGCGTAATCAGCACATTCATTCGCAAGCTCACACGCACCAACTCTGGCTAACTCTCATTCACCGACACCCACGTCACTCACTAGGCCAGCTATAGCAATACGCGGTCAAAGATTGTACGCTAGAACATGAGGATGGCGACAGCAAAAGAGCAAAAATAATCCATAAACTCATTAAAAAAAAAAAAAAAAATCCATTAGTGTTTAAAATGCAAACTCAATTTTAATTCGATTAATCGGTGGGGTGATTAATAAAATACTCGATTTTTAAAAATATGCGATAGCTGGAGCCCAAATTGAAAAAGTAATGTTTTAATGTTTTTTTTTCACTTCTAATTATGCGTCTCACCTTTCGCGCAGATAAATTGTGCCGTCGCTTGGTCCACCTCATGAGTCATCTTTCACTCTGCTCATGCAAACACTTAAACGCGCTTACGCCGCCGTGAAAAATACAGTCGGCCTTCTGCCTTCGTCGCTTTGTGTGCGTGCACGCGCGCATAGCACACATAGCGCCTCGCTCTCTTTCCACTGGCGACTCTCTCTGCCCTGCCCTCTAATCAAAGCCATATGTGCTGGTCTCCATGAAAAGTTGCTTGTGTCGGGGTTTGACAGCGGAAGGAAACGTGCAGCACGGTTCACGTTGTTGTCGTCGTTGTCAAATTAATTGCTCATCGTTATTGACGATCGATTCATCATTTAGATGGCTTTTAACGAAATTGTCCAAATCGTCAGGATTTCAGCTTTTCGACAGTTAGCATTTCTCTGGTTGCTGAAATCGTCCGCGAAAGCGGATTCATCGATTAATCGGAAAAAAATAACTGACAAGTAATCGATTATTAAAATAATTGTTAGTTGATCAATCAAATCCCTTCAGGTGCACATTCTTTTTTTTTTTAATCGTAGAAAAATCATGTTCCATCCAATTAATCGATGAGACAATCGGTAGAATGACACGAGTCAACAGCTAATTTTATTTACATTTTTAATTTTTTTTATTTTACTGTAATACAACTTTCAAGAAATCACTGCACAGCAATTCAGGGCGACATGCAAACGTAACCGGCGATGGTAACATTTGCGATTTGAAGGAATGCAATCCTGTTGTGGTCTGATGAGACCTCTTTTCTTAACTTTATGCAAATTGCTTAAAAAAAAACAAAAACTTTATTATCCATCATCAATTTTTTTTGTCTTTGTGCTCAGCTTACGACCCTCTTTTGTCACCTCCCCCCCTCAAAAGCCTTTTTCTTTCTTTTTGTCTGTGACGCCCCCCCGCCCCCTTGCTTCCCCAACTACACAATAGACAAGTGGAATCCTGTTCTCCCTGAACTGCTGATTATGCTGCTGGAATGCTTAAGAGCCCGAACTAAACGCTCCCGTCAAGTATTTACCCATGCCGAGCCCCCTCATTTGTTCGTTTGTAGGGTCTTGGCCCCGCCCCCGTGCTGGATGCCGGGTCGCGCCAAATCACAACATAGCGGGCGGTGAGTCATCCTTTGGATGAATTGCGAGATGATGCACGTGAATGAACATGGAAAAAAAAAAGGCTTTATTGTGCTCTGGCAGAGGAGGAAAACGATGATTCGGGAGCGTTTCCAAGCGCGACGCACAAGATTCGCCCTTCGCGGGCCGCGGGCCTTGAGTTTGACACCCGTGCTTAATGAGAGATGTTGGCTTCAAATTTTCAGGAATAGATTACGTGTATGGAGAGAAGTCACATGACCTTTCATCCGATCCGACGCTCGTTCGGTAACGGAATCGTCGTCCTCTCTGCTGTCGACGATCGACAAAACTCGATTTTTGCGTTCAGCACATCCCGTCAAGCAGAATGGATGCGCTTTCTTGGTCAGTGAACCTGTCACTTCATGTGACCTGATTTGGCGGGTTTTTTTGGTGTGTGTTTTGTCTGCACTCTTGGCTCCAGGCTGAGATTTTGCCCGGAAGACTCATTTGCTTTGTTTGCTTTGGCTCGCTGTGCAGCTGACCTCTGCTAGGAGAGTAACTGTCGCAAAGACGGACTTTTAGAAAATGTATTTTAAAGAAATATGCTCGACAGCTCATTGGAGAAATCCGAAATAATTTGCGCACTTTTTTTCTGTATTCTGCAGGACAAAAATCGTATTTAAAGATCAAAGAAAGCTATTAGAACAAGCTGAGTCGAAATATTCTTTTATATTTTTTTTCCACATTAATTTAAATATTTTACTCAAGTAAATCTCGGTTCCGAGCTGCGTAAAACAAAAAAAAAATTGTATTTGAAAAACACGATTAATCGTGATCAATGATGTAAATATTTGGCATTAATTCGTTAAAAAATTGTAAATTATTTGCCAGCCCGAATATTTGGATGACTTCGTTTGCTAGCTTGGCGACATGAAACAGAAATTTTTTACAACTGAAATGCTTCCTGACCTTTGACCTCGGAGGCCGCCCGTGTCAATGCAAATCGGGATCTACCCTGACATCTGTCAATCATTTAGAATCGAAAGCAATAACCAACATTTTCTTCGAACCTCGATCTTTTTTTTTTTTTTTTTTTTTTTAAACTGTTTCGTGTCTTCCGCGCCCTCGAATGACTTCGCCGCCGATGTCACAACCCCTCGCAAAGACAAACTGAAAGTGAGCTTTGCACATTCCGGACTCGGTGCACTTTGCTCCGACTCGCCGTCACCCCCGCCGGCCTCGCAAACACGCGTCGGCCGTTTCGTTGCGTCACGGCCGTCGCTCCCGATGCGTGCTGAGCGCCGGCCGTGGTTTCGAGTCGCTCCCGCCCAAAAGTGAAAGCTTCTCGTCGGTTTGCATCATAAGTGCAAATTCCGACTGTTGATTGCTTGACTGGAAGTGTCGCCGCAGGCAAAGAGAAAAAAAAAAAAAAAGAAGCCACTCCCGTTTGCTCCACTTCCTGCCCAGTCGGTGTCGAGCAAACGCAAAATTCTTATTAGGTGTTAATTGGTTTCGGTGGACTTTTTTTTTTTTTTGCATGAATGAATCATCAGTCAGTCTGAGCGTCTCCGTGACGTCGTGTTCGCCGCTCGTTTTGTGAACGGTGCGCTTGTGTGTGCCGGCCAGCTTTGAAAACACGATTTGGACCATGTCCAGATGATGATGATGATAAGTTGAGTCCGGAACTTTTTCGGGAGCGATGTCAAGAATGTTCCGACAATGGCGTCTGCAGTCTTACGCAAATATCCTCCCACGTGCGTTTGATGGTAAACAAGGAAGAAGATGAAATCGTCGTGGATTTCCTCATCGGAACGAGCGTCTGTGGGTCGGCGCTGACCTTTTTGCTGCCAAGCGCTCTCACGGTGGGAGTGGTCGAAAATGATCCGGGTGCGTTCAAGGATGACTTTGGTTTGAGGCCGTCGGTGATGAAAAGGACTTCTCGGCCGCGGCGAGCGAACGTTTTTAGAATCGAGTATCGTAGCGATTGTCTCATCGAGTAATCGTTTGGAAATTGATTGTTTTAAAAGTTGGGCTCTGGTGAGTGACGTGGGTGGCGGGGGATGAAAATGTTGAGTTGGCTCACCCCGTTTTTTTTTTTTGTTTTTTTTTTTCTTTGGCGTGTGTTAACCTGTTAGCCAGTTTGCTTGTTAAGTTTCTTATTTCATGTGTTTTTATTTGATTTATTTATTTATTTTTTCTGACGACAGAACAGAGACCACCACAGCAATTGAGCGAAAGCGACCACGTTTTTCTGTTTCTTATTTTTTTTTTTAATTTTTACTTTTGATTTAATTTTGATTTATTTTTATTTTGTTTTGTTTTAATTTTTATTTTATTTAATTTTTATTTTTTTTATTTTTATTTTATTTTTATTTTATTTTTATTTTTTTGATTTTATTTTATTTTTATTTTTTATTTATTTTTTTGTATTTTATTTATTTATTTATTTTTACTCAGCTGCTCGTAAATGAGTTAATGGTGCTGAGAAGAAGAAAAAAAATGTTGTAAATGTCATCTAGCTTTTAATACTAATACGATTGATTGCCAACTGTTTTTTTTTTTTTTGTTTGTTTCCCCCCCTCAGGACCTGCAATAAAAAACCGCTCCGGAGCAACATGTCATAACGGAGCTCTCGCTTGGCCTCGTAAGCCGCGACTGTGATCCGTAGACGTACTATCGAGGAAATTCCTCAGGCCTCCCGGGTCACCTCCGCTTTTTCGCTATCAGTTTAGTCTGTGCAGCTGCGCCGCGCTTCTGTTTCCTCCACAACGCACGCTTGAAGTTCTCTCAGCCACTCGGGAAACCATCATTGGACGATTCCTGGACCAGAACGCAATTATCCGCCACCGTGACCCGCCGAGGAGGACGTTGGCCTGCTATGATTCGCCTCGGATCCACGTGATCGTCGGCGTAAGTATCCCGAAGGTCATTTATGACGTATTTGCTTTTTTTTCTGAAGCGCTTTCGTTCTCACAGAGCCGGCCGGGCGAGATCAGTCAACACGAGTGTGCTCCCGCCATACGTAATAAAGCGGCAGAGTTCATTTCCTCCGCAGAGCTCATTTCCTTTTCTGCTTTATGGAGTCAATAATTGGAAAGGAACGCCTCGCTTCTGCCCGTCTGGGAAAACGAGTCGCGTGTGTGCGTTGTGGAGGAGCAAATATGACACGATCGATAACATGACTTGTGAGGACATTAGATGTCTCGACTGCCATCGACTCTAAATTAGTGATAGACCGCTTATCAAGACGATATTTGGCATGTTGCCGATTATCGGCATCGGCCTTTTTTTTTTTTTTTTAATTTTCAAGGCCGATTATTTTTGGCTCGCTCTAGCACGTTTCTCTCTGTCTCTGCTGTGCTCGTGACCCCGCCTGCAGAAGCAGATTGGCCCGCCCACAGATTGGTTACTTGGCAGCCAATCAGAAGTAAGACGCCCGTTTGCTTTTTACCTCGAGTCACACGCACTATGTGGGAGGTCCCGCAAGCAGAAAAATTGCCGAAATTTTCTACTACAACAAAGTCTATTTTCTAACATGTAAAAAAAAAATGAGCCTTAACATGTTGCTAATCACCAGTAGTTGAATAAATATGCACTTAAAGACATTTAAATTAAGTCAAGTTTGGGAGTTTTTATTTTTCAAAATTTTGACACCATTTTACACGTTTTTTTTCCAGAAATGAATATCGGCTTCAAATATCGGTTTTCGGCCTCCATGACGACTAATAATCGGTATCTGCATCGGCCCTGGTCCATCACTACTCTAAATTGTTTCTTCTTTTTAGCTGTGAACCAAGAGACTTAATCGGCGGGACCCGTCCGGCAGGCGCAATGGCCACCGAAGAGAATCCGATGGTCTCGGACAAGCGCGCGACACCTCCAGCCGCCGCGGTCCGACCCGGCCGGGAAAACAGATGCTCAAGCGACTGCCAGGAAGTCCGTCAGCACCCGGACCAGTTCTGGCTGTCAAAGCAACGCAGTAGCCCCGCTCTCCTTCATTACAGGAAGTTGTCATGTGACACTGAGAATGAGACCATTTTGGACACGGAATACGGTTCTTTTGAGTGCAGCCCGGAGGCCAAGCCCAATCCAGAGCGACCGGTTGGCAAAAGAATCGAAGCGGTCGCCTCAAAGCCCGCCAGAGGTTCCGACGGATCTTTTAGCCATCTGGACTTTATAAGTGAGGGCGTGAATGACGGCAGAACGGGAGGCGCGCCTTGTTCCTGCGCCCGCTGGACCCGCCGCGACTCGGCGGCGGGCGCTCGCCACCGGTCCCCATCCTGCTCGAGCGGCAGCCCCGGCGACAGTCCGTCGCTCAGTCGAATCTATTGGCTGAATCGGCGGCATCTCCGTCGCTCCAGCCTGCCCGTGTCGACGGCGGATTTCCAGCAGGTAGCAAACGCCACCGCCGCCGAGACGTATGGTCTAGAACTGTAAACTCTGGACTGGTTGAGTTGGTTTTTCAAACTATTTTACTTTGCCTACCACTAGTGATGGGTAAACGAAGCTTCAAATGTGCTTCATGAACCAGTTGTAGTATTTTTGGACTCCTGTAGGTGGCAGTCTCTGGTCAACATTGGGCTGACTTGCCATTTTTTAAACCCCCACAGCGCCATCTAGAGGTCTCAAAAATACAACAACTGGTTCATGAAGCACATTTGAAGCTTCATTTTCCCACCGTCGGTAGTACCCCCAAGAAAAACCTGATCCTGAAATGTTTTGGAGTCGTGGTAACGACTTCGGTGATGATGTCACCCCGCCGCCGCTTATCTGAACGTTTTCTCCTCCCAGACATCCCCAAGCCGCTCCCCGCGATGCAGCCCCTCCAGTGAACCCAACTCTCTGGTGTCCTCCCCCTCTACCTCCCCGCAACCCAATCACCGGCCGCCGCGGCGCAACGGCCACGTCCAACATCCCCGACTCAAGGACGGTTTCTCCAGCTTGGAACGACTCGACAGAAACCGTTTTTTCCGATCGGCGACGCGTGACGAGAGGTTGCCCTCGGGAGGCAGGAGGGGGAGCTGCAGCAGTGAGGAGGGGGTTGAAGAAGACCTGGAGAACTCGGAGTTTGTCCGGAACCGGAAGGAGCGTTCGACGATCCTGGCGAGACGGTTCTTTAAGAATAATCAGAAGGTACGGACGAGTTTTTTTGGAAAGTCCTCTCATGAATTTCTTTCTTTCAGATGATTTCTGTTTTGGGTATTGCAAGAATTCTGGGAGACGAACTTCAAGGCTGATCATCCAGTCCCGATTTTAGTTTTCTTTGGCTCACAAGTTTCGAATGCAATTTCCAGGAAACTGATGTTTTGGGTTTTTGCTTTGAACCACAAGTCAACGCGTCAACATAATTTACTGCGTCTCTCCGCAGTCGCACATAATTTGAAGAAGAAGTTGGTCCCAAACACGGAGAAGAATCCGCAAGGGTTGAATCCCGGCAACCGGACTGTCGTTTGTTGAAGACGTTTCATCTTTAATCCAAAATTCTTCTTCACTTGAGTCATTTACTGCCATTGACGGCTAAAGACGTCAAAGATCCATTTTTTTTTTTTTGCCTCATTGGGGCTGCCTGGATTCAACCTTTACGCATTAATTACCATGACTACAAATCCAGAATCCACCCAGACAGTCTCCTGAGAAGGATCGTTTGTTTGTCTTTGTGAAAGATGACCAAGTGGGTGTGCACCGGAACCAGAGCGATCGTCCGGACGCTGCCCTCGGGCCGCATCTCGGAGGAGACCTGGCACGAAGTGATGCGCCGCCCGGCGCGGCGACCCGGCAAGAACCAGATCCTGCCGATCCTCAAGCGCTGCGTGGACGAAAACCTCAAAGTCTGCCGAGGGGTGTTGCGCTTTGTCTGGGCCAAGATGCACAAGGTACAGATGAGATAAAGAACGAGTTAATGATTTATCTCGCCATTTTTTTCAACCGACCGGTCCTGGCGTGTTTAACTTGCGTGCGTTTCTCATTTGAATGTCGGTTGACAGTGCTCAGGCTGGAAAAAACAATTTGACATTGAAACCTTTTTACCAGCCTGGGAAAAATGAATGTACTTTTTGACGTGTTTTTCCGTCAATGGTACTGAATGAGTTAATTGATTTAAAAAAAAAAAAAAAAAATTGTAGATGATGGGAAATTTCCACTGACGATAAGTTTGGGTGATTTATTTATTTTTTTGCCACCTCTCGGCCGATTTGAAAGCTTTCCGCTTTCTCCTATTTGGGTCGAAATGTGAAGCCTGCGACGCATTAAAGATGAATAATGTTTTCTCAAAGTATGTTAATAGAGCAACAAGCGCGCGCACGCACACAGGCTCTTTGTTCAAGCTGCGGAAAAGTGATTTATTCCCTGCTTCGTTCTGCTCCCCGTATTACTGACTGAGCTCTCTGTCCTCATGTGTGCACGTTGGTGTGCACGCGTGTGTGTGTGTGTGTGTGTGTGTGTTCAAACACACCGAACAGAGTTGGAAGGATGGAAAAGCCGCAAAAATTGAAGGGAAGGCGAATGAGATGGTTGGGAACTTTTAACGTTCCAGGTCAAGCCGCAGTTGCGCGAATTTTTCACCAACGCTCGCGTGCAATTTTTCAGCTATGGATGTCCCACTGAGTTGAAAGAATGTCTCGAGTAAATTCCGGGAGTCTATTTGATAGGTTTGCACGTTTTCAGCAATTATGTTTGAATACTGAGAACCGCGTCGTGCTCGGTTGTGGAGTTCTGGCGTAAAAACGATGTGAGTGCTGATGTAGAGTGCCTCGTTGTTCATTGTGAGTGCAGGTGTGGGGGGGGGGAGCAGTCAGACTTGATGGTAAGCATGTGGACAGAGGAGTCAGGCTGTCATGGCCGCTTTAGAGTGCCTCGTTGATGCGGTATGGAAATCTAAATTCAAGCCACTGGAAGACTTTATTTATTTATTATTTTGTTTTTTAATATTTAAAAATTTCTTATAAAGTCGCATCTAATTCTCCGAGTTGTATTTGTGGTATTTGATTGACAGCTGACACACCCACAAATTTTGAGAGCAGTGACAAGTGCTTGAATTTTTTCCCGATTTTGAAGATTTTATTTTATTATTATTTTTTTTGAATCATTCAAATTTCACGTGGCCGTGAACAGCTCGCTTCTCTGCGGCGTGTCAACTTCAGAAGACATTTATTTTCACTTGACACGGACTTAATTTGTACATTTTATTGGCTTTTAACGCACGGCAGATGGACTGCGGACAATCGCTTGGCTGCCGACGAAAATTTCGTACGCTGGTGTTCTTTCTCTCCTCAAATTTATCCTAAACGTCTCCGGATGGCGTGTGGCAACTTTGCATGCGCGGCTTGACTTTTGCATTTTTTTATGGACGTTCTTGTGTTTTCTGCGGCGTGGTTCGTGCACACGGCGGACCGCCACAACAGAGCCTGTCACTGTCTAAGGTTGCTCGCATGTGGAAGTGCGTGTGTGTGTGTTTGGGCACACACACACACACACACGCCGCCGAGAGCGTGGTTTTTGACTTTGGCCGGGTGTTTTTACGAGGCCTCTGCGGTTGCCGCAATACGGCTCGAGCTGAGTCGGAGCCGGAGCCGCTTTTTATGCACCCGCTCCAATAAGAGAGCATTGCTACGCTAGCATTAACATTCTTAAGTGTGAAAGGAAACTACTTGTGCTCGCACCCTTTTAATGATGTCTTTGAATTTTCCAGAAAGTTATTTAAAACTGATTCAATACCAAAGACGTATTTACACGTCTTTTAGAATCCAGTCATTCAAATCCCGGGGGCGTATTCAGATATATTTGTATTATTATTTATTTATTTATTTATTTATTTTACGTGGGAGGTTAAAGCAGGGTTGAAAATGGTTGACACTGAATGTGTTTAAAAAAAAGCTAAATAATTTCCAAAATAAAGGAAAATTTCGGTGAAGCATATTCGTCGATATCCTGTGAAAAATCGTCCGATTGTATTTTTTTTATTTTTTTCACGTGAACGGAATGTAACCTTATTATTATTATTTTTTTTTAATTTAGAAAAAAATGGACTTAAATGTTTTTCAATGACTGACAGAATCAAAATCTGAGCTCGGTTTCTTTCTTTCCGTACCGCAAAGATTGAAACATAAATAACTTGACGTTTGAAAATTGTTTTTATTTTTAAAAAACTGACAGTTGACGTTCAAGTCCCCCGTCATTTACAACTGTTGTATTTTCGGTTGCGGACCTTTACTGAAGTTCCACTGCACTGTGCGTGCTCATTCTCGACATTGGCGTTGACAGCGCCGGGGAAGTCAAACAGACAAAGAGGAAGTGACCCCCCCCCACCTCAGCGACACGCACACCTGGCACAGGAATCAAACCAGAAGCCTCTTTTGTTGCTTTTCTCTTGTCGATTTCAATCGAACCAAACGGCTGAGCGGTAAGTGGCGGGCGGCGCTGAGGCATCGGCGTGGGGGCTGCGCTTGTCTTATTACAGATGATACAGGAATAGAGCGTGTCCTCGAGGGACTCGTGTTTACGTCGGGGTGGCAGCGCAGAATGTTGTGGCGTTGCCATCAATCTCTGTCATGGGAAAGTAAATAAAAAGGCAGAAAAATGCGCTTTTCTCACGGGCTATTCAGGTCACGGAGCATTTTGGGATCACGCTGAGATTGATCCTGATCGATATCGAAATGAACGCTGAAGTGTCGTGACCTTTTCAGGCGAATGGAGAGACATGAAAGTGAAAGCAGGGTGGGCAGAATATGATATAAAAAAAAGCAAACCGGACTATTGGCGTCATTTCCTGTCTGGCGGGAAGAAGCAGTTGTGGAGATTATCAGTATTAGCGCAGCTGTGTCTGTTTTGCTATCGCAAAGTTACTGGCATCGTTTTCAAATGTCGGTGATTTCTTTTCTGGTTTGTGTTTGGTTGTGCTGCTTTGTAAAAAAAAATAAAAATAATTTTCTAAAAAAAAATAGGACAGCCAAACCATTATCTTTGCCTTAACACCTGCTAGCTTAGTGCTAACAGCTAGCATCTGTGTTGCAGTATTGCCACCCTTTAAGTAATAAAAAATATCAGATAATATCACAACACTCGCCGGCATATATTCTTTATCCTCTGCGAAGATCCACTGATAGCATTGTAGCCTGAGGAGGAGCTGACATTTTTATTTCCGTTCCGAACGTCCGTTGTTAGTATTTCGTCCTGGTGTTGGAAACCAGATAATCACCTCCACTTGGGATTTGTTTTGGTTTCTTCTGCAAAAACTTATCACCTCCTAAATTCTTTTTCGTGAATTTGGGCGAGTTGAGGGGCATGCCGCGTGACCTTTTGTAATCATTCCTTTATTCTCTCCCCGTGTTGTTCCACTACAAAGGAATGTGCCGAGCACGCCGTTTTCCTCATTCACGTGCGTGTTGTGGTTTAGCCGCAGATTAGCGAGTGTGCGTGTGATGATTTTTTTTTTGGGGGGGGGGGGGGGGTCACGCTCTTGTTTCATCAAAGCAGAAATTGGTTCTGTACCACAGAGCAGCCGCTCCATCGACTCTTTGTGAAGCTCTCGAAGAGCATGCGGGTTTTTTTTATTTTATTTATTTATTTATTTTTTGGCCGGAACACTCCGGAGGTGACATTGAAGTGTCAAAACTGCACGTGGGTGTGTTTTTTTTCCATTTCATTGGGTGGAATTGTGTGCATGCTTGCGAGCTCAGGCGCCTCACGCCTCGGTGACAAGGAAACGGCATTTTGAAGTGCTTTCAAAGCCGAGGCACATATTTGGTGGAAAAAAAAAATCTTATGATACAACCATCATGCAAAAAGTCAGTTTGGTTGAACGAGAAGATATCGACCTCCATTTCGCGTCAATAACGGGCGAGGGATGACGTAATCGGACTTTACCGGGACTCATTCTGAGGGTATCCCAATTCTTTGCCAGCTCAATTTGGATTATCAAGTGGATTAAATAAAATCATGTAAGCTTTGTGTTGGGTGCTATTTCAAGCACTCTCCATGAATCGGACAATTGATGTAAAAAAAAAAATAAATAAATAAATAAATAGCCCCGCCCCTTTGTTGACGCATACACGCGTGACGCGCCGTTGGTCACATGTCAGGGTTTAACCCAAATTGTGTGACGTCACGGTTATGTGCCGCAAGCAGATTGGAAACGAGGCCTGTTAGGAAGTCTGCAATTGAGGACGTTCCGCACACTCTGTTACGAGTTACACAATCGAATAAGAGCCGATAGAAAGAGTTGGATTGTCATGTCTTTCAAAACTGAGCGCTCGTTTCTTGACACAGCCTTTATGTTGACTCTCTCTTTAGATTGTGTAGTCATTTTAAGACTAAATCACTTCCCTCGAGTCTACTTTCCTGATTATGGCCCATAACGTGATGTAAATTAAACCCTGAGCGATCGTGCTGAGCGAGTGACAAATGGAAAGGAATGTTACAGTGCCACCTAGCGGAGACAACTCGGCAGTGCACACAAATAAATGAGGAACCTGTGCTTGGTGGCCCACTAGAGAGCGACGTTACACGGTAAAACAATTCCCCCCCGAAACATCTTGTCTCTCTCCTTTATACCAAAAAGCAGACTTTGTACCTTGTGGAAGCAATTAGTGTCGTACAATCCGTGATGAATATGCGCCCTCATTAGCTAGCGAGCCGAGCCAGGCTAGCGTTGATCAAAGACGAGCTGAGGGGGTGCGAGGGGCGGCCAGCTGTTTGCATTGTCCTCATGCAACTTTGATGTTAATTGTTCCACTTCATTAACCTCATTATTTGTTTGTTTTTTTTCGTTCAGTGGGGATTTACCTGACTTAATCCATCAGAAATTGAATTAATTAAAGAAAAAACAATTTGCTTTCACAGTATCAAAGTACTTATCCCTCGCATGCCCTGTAGGTACGTTTTGGCAACACGAAAAGAAAATTAAGAATAGAATTGTTCAAATTCAAATTGAAATGTATGACAGCAAGAACAATTCTCCGAAAATGAAGCGCTACTTTGCTGCTCGTCTCCATTTTGCGAAGTCACGTCAAAGTGAAAACGCGCGGATGTTAGCTTGTAAGCTAGTAATTTGCCTTGCTAGCAACTTTTTAATATTTCTTAAACCAATTTTAGTGAGTGAATCAGCATAGTTGCCCAAGACCTATTTGAACGTTTTCATAAAACGAGAAAGACTAAGAATGCCCACTGACGTAACCTTCGACAGTCACGGCGGGACATTTTTTGAAGAAACGAATTTTTCTCATTTTTGATACTTTACATGCGCGGATGACCCCACGTTCGCATTCGCCATCCCGTGAAAACACACAAAGGTTATTGTGAGTTTGGTCACACACATTGTGTACACGCACCCGAGGAGGATCGATTGAAACACGATGTACAGGACCCCCAGCACCCCCTCCAACTTTGTGTGTTTAGAGTACGCTGACCGATAACATCTTGCCGGCCTGTTGCATTATAACCTAATATGGGGGTTACCCAAGGCGGAGATATCAGCCCCCCTTTTTTTTTCCCTCTCCTTGCTTTGTCCCTCACATTCATTTGCTTCCCTGCTCTCTCTCTCTCGCTTTGCTAGCTTTGTTGATGTCGAGCGCACGCACTCCCACTCTTGCTCTCCTGTGCCCCCCCCTCCCTCCCTCCTTCAGATGTACTCGCACTCTTTTATGAGCTTTCTCAGACAACGGGGGTTTTGGACGGAGTAACCCTCAAACGCATCGGAACCGTAAGTAATAGTTTGCGACTAGTTTTAGCACTTTCATTCATAAACTTCGCGGGTTTGATGTCACTCTCGTCACGTTCATGAACTCAGCCGAGTGGGGGGGAAAAAAAAAAATGTATCTTTGACGTCTTTACCCGTCAATGGATCGGCTTTTAAATGAAGATGCATTCAACGCACGTCAGTCAGTCGTTTAATTTTATACTCGTGTGTTCGGTTTCCTGCAACTTTCTAGCATGTCGTACGGAAGAACATCCATCATGCTAGTCTGGAAGTGTCACCACCGGCATTCTGCGCGAGGATGTCGCGGCCTCGTGTTGTATGACATCATGAGAACTGTAAATGAGAGAGAGGGGGGGGGGTGTGAAAGGATCCCGCTGGCTGGCTGCTTGTGGGTAATGACTTCCAGCTTGTTGGAATCGCAACGTGGTTTTTTGTTTACACTTTCTGGGGCAGTCCTTGGTGTGTAGCAAGCAAAGTGAAAAATGTGCAGGAAAAAAGTTTGAATTTGAATGTCATTTAGTCGACATCGGAGTGGTAGTTTTTACTTTTCGGTGGTCAAAGGTCAGCATGAAAGTGATTGACGCGTCATGTCTTCTGTTTCTGATTGGTTGTTTTTCCTCGGGCGCGGTGGCGGTACACGAGGCCAAGTTGTGTTGACTTGTGGGTGTGTTTTTTTTTAAATTTATTTTCATATAGACGTTTTTTTCCAAATATTCTCAGTTATTGTGCATTTTCTTCTGTTAATTGAATTTTTTTCCCCCATTTCTTGCAAAATTACAATGACTTCATATTCATTTTCAGCCGTATTCTGGTGTTTTAAAATTTTTTCAAAAACATTTTCCCATTCGCAAAATTACGTCTTCCCCTAAAATTCAAAGAGCCAATGATGCCATTTTTATTTGTCGTCGTTCTTCTTCATCTAACTGCAAACACTTTTCTCTTCCTCCCCTTGGGGGGGATGAGCGGAGCAAACGAGATCAATCAAGTGCACGATTCTTTTCGAAATCGGAGACGCTGATTGCGTTAACTTTATGACCGTTGTTTTTCAAGCTACGTTCGCTGACCTCATCTCCAAGAGTAAGCTTTATACTAATTATCTGCTTCGTACCGTTAAATAAAAAGACCGCTATTGTCTCCGGTTAAAAACACTAAAACGCGCTAATGCATCCAGTCTCTCTTTTTCCTGCCTGAAATTTTCTTTTTTTTTTACATTTTTTTAAAAATAATTCTAAATTGTATTTATTTTATTTTTTTTACTATGCATACTCTGACAGTTTTGTGTTGACTCCGATGCTGCAAGCTCGCTAAAAAGGTGCAAAGCGGTGCCGTGGGGGGTGCAGCGCTTCGCTCAAGCAACTCCTTGTGAAATTTAGCGCGGCATTAATCATCAAGACCCGGCAGATGTCCAGTCAGGAGCCCCCGAAAAAAAAAAATCAGACCATTTTTTTTTTCATATCTTGATAAATGTGATTTATTCCTGGCAGCCTCGAAGGCATTCTGGATGACGAGCGATCGCAGTGCTTCTCAATTATTTTCTGTTAGCCCCCCACCCCCTAGCAAAAAGAAGACAATTTGTGCCCCCCCCCCACCACTCACTCTACGTCACAACTTTTAATAATAGCATTTCCGTCGCGAAACAAAAAGTTAATACTCGCTGCGAATAATGGGCAATGAGAGCGCTACTGCCACCTGATGGAGACGACTTGCAATTACACTTTATTTTAGTACGTTGGAGAAAAAAAAAGCATGTTTCCCCAGGGTCACACGCGCCCGCCCCAGGGGGGCCCGCCCCACTATTTGAGAAGCACTGAGCTATGATTTCATATTTTTCACAAAGGAGGAGCAATAAATGAGCATTTAGTTCAACTACGACATATATATATATTTTTTTTTTTACAATCGCAGAACTTAATCAAGCTGAGAAAGTCCAGGCTCCGTCTGCGGCGGGCAAACATGACTTCGCGGAGACACACGCACTACAAAAAAAAAAAAAAAAAAATACAGCAGACGAGGTCAGTGCTTGTGCAAAACAATTGCAGCTCACGCGCTACGTCTGCGCCGCTTGCTTGGGCGCATCAGTTTTTGTCTCCAAGCCCAGTTTGCACGCCGTCCAAGGACGGTGGACTTAAAAGCGTCTGCTTCCTGAACATACCAAAGCTGCTGCACATACCTGGCGCCTTTTGAAATGGATTAAGTGCTATTGATTGAAAGCCTCAGCGTCTCCCTCTGATTAAATAAATAAAAAAAATTCTCGATGTACCTGAATTCGCTGATTGGCAACCAAATATGCAGATTTTTTTTTTTTTAAACAGTGGCTGAGCCTATTGAATCATTTTGTGTGTCCAAATTCTGCGCATGGCCACCAAGTGCGCGATGGGAAGCCAAAGGTTCCGAGTGACGTCTCTGCGCTGACCTCCGCTCTGAGCCCACTGACCAGAATAACAGCGTTCTTTTAATGGCGAGCCTTCTCCCGCCAGGCTGCGCTAACCTTCACCCTTCCTTTCATGAGTGGTCTAAAAGTAGCTGTCAGGAGAAGTGATGTATCGGCGAGCTCTTCTTTGAATGTGCGCTTCGTGGGAGAGTACACCAGCTTTGACGGGTTTTATTTATTCCCGTTTGATGACTCGGGCGTGCTGCGGGACGTGGAATTATATTTTCAGGCTTTGGGCGGAAATGGCATCTGATTTTGGAGCATTGTGCCACCTTGGAATTTTGTGGCGGAGCATTAGCTTTGATGAATGGATGCTTAGCTAGCTTTAGCCAACTTGCTAGCTAGCTAGCTAGATTAATTCTTTTTTGCTCTTACTTGCCCGCGCAGACTTAAAAATTCTGCATTGTAGAATATCGGTAAACTCCTGTCTACTCTGATATCATATATCAAATATACTGATCAATAGAGGGCCGTGCATTGATCCCTGCGGGACCCCGATTGAGTTTGGTCACTGGACAAATTAAAACACGATAAAAAAATAACACTGTGTGTGTGTGTGTGTGTGTGTGTCATGGTGAGGGAGTATGGGAGTGTGCGGTGGGTCGTGTTCATCCAAGCCAAGAGGTCAAGATGTGGGTGGTTGTGTGTCGGCGAGGATACTTCCAAGCTTTCTGCTGTGAGACACGCATCAGCACAAGGCGTGTCTACGTTTGTCACTTTGTATGCGGTCATGTTAGCATGTGCGCATTCCAGCTCAAAGTTCAGTACATCTGCGCGCTGCCCCCCAGCGTGCCCTCGGAGAATGGCTGTTACCGGGCAGATAATTCGATCCGATGGATTGCCGATACGTCGAAATGGACGCTTGATACCCGCCCAAAAGTGCAGGTGTCAGTAGGCCGCGAATGAGGTGATGCGTGTGTAAATGATCATTTTTATGAATGGGATTCGGGACGGGTCGTTTAGAGGCGCCGTCTTTGAGAACCAGCGACACGTGATCTGACCGCGCTCTACAGCTGTCATTTGAAGTCTATTTTTTGTTTATTTTGTTTTCCATTTTTTTCCTATTTCTTTATTTTGTTGTTTAATTTTCAATTTTTTTTTATTTTTTCCTATTTATTTTTCTATTTATTTTTTCTATTTATTTGTATTTTATTTATTTATTCATTTCATGGTTTCATTTTTTTTACCATAGTAACATTATTATTTTTTAATTACTGGAAAAAATAATAATAAAAAGGAATCCTAACACACACTATCAAATTTTCCGCCAACCATAAAAAAAAAAATAAAAAAAAATCAATGGCTTTATAAACGTAAAATGTATCTTTCGGTTCCCTTTAATTCTGAATATCCCTAAAAATCCATGCGAATGGACTTATGTAATAACCTGAACTTGTACAACCAGGACGTTCACCCGTCATCACGACCCGAAATTGGACTTTTGTCAGGGAGCAGCTGCCACTCGCGGCCTCTAATTTACTTTGACGGGACTTAAACCATTAGCGTTTCCTGTCCACTTGGAGTAACGCGAGCTGCACGGCTCAACTCGCGGCGGCGTGTCGCTTCACATTTGTGCGGGAATATGCACACGCTTTCATCTGTGACGCCGATGTTTTATTTCAAACCCTTAGACGAACAATCTGGAATTTTATCATTATTTGTTTTTAATTAAGTAGCAATAGAGATCATAAATTAAAGAATTCTACTGCCCCCTGGTGGCCATTTGTGTCCAATTCTCACACGATACTGTTATACACCACGTGTACTTTTTTTTTTTTTTTCTTTGACAGGAAGCAGGTCTGTATGTCGTGCGCTGGCTTGCGATTCGAGGACAAGAATGTTTGTGCGCGCGTGCGTGCGCGCGCGTGCAGGGCAGCTGCCGGCTGTCCGTCACTGCCGGCAACACGCTCCCCGCGGTGTCCTTTGTTGTCGGCCTCTCCTCTTACAGGCACGCTCTCTGAAAACCAAACCTGTTCCTCGCTAAAGACGCGTCCAAATTCATTCAATTCAACGCTGTGATTCGTCAGTCTGCGTTTCAGGGGGCGTGGCTTAGCCACCGCCATCAATACTTGAGTCAGCATATGTTTTAGTTTGCAGACTTGGGGACGTTCAGCAAACTGGCCTATCCAGAAAGTGCGGTCACTCAGAAAGGCATGCGGGTTATGCACGATGTCGGCCAAGTCCTCCATTTTGCTCCGACTTATCTCTTGAATGTGGAAAAAAAAAAAAAAAAGCATTGTTAATCTCGTTTAGTAGCACTTTATGCCGTTGAATAGTTTCTCTGAGCGGAGGTCAACGCTCTGACGGTTATTTGAAAAAATATCTTCATGGAAGCTATTTAGTGGATTTTTTTTTTTTTTTTTGGTGTGACAGACACGCCGGACTCATTGCTGTTGATTTAAACGGCGCTCGCCCTCTGCAAACGTGCATCCTGGTAGCTCCCATTTCCCCTCGGGACGGTCCAGATCTGATGGCAGGACCGACTGCCCACGCAGGAAACCCATCCCTTTCGTTGGACTCATTATGTTTGTTTAATGCTGGGCAGAAAGTATGAGAAAAAGTTTTTTTTTTTTTTTTTTTTTTTTGAGGCTGAAAAGTAATTGCTGATGAATTGCAGGAATTGAAAATCCGCGTTGTTTTTGGAAGAGAATGCATTTTAGTTTTGGTTAGATTTTTCCTCATTTCTACATGGTTGAGCTGCAAAATAATCCGGAATAAAATTGCCAGAAATGGGTCATGTTCAAAAGGGTCCACGTGTTCTTTTTCCCTTTTTTATTTTTTATTTATTTATTTTTTTTTAACTATTGTGTGCTGCCTCCCACTTATTCCATTTATTCAGCGTATTTTTTTTTTTTTTTTGCCGCTTGCCTATACTTCTATACCCGCCACCCACACGGCATTCTGGAACACGTAGCGCTACTTGGAAGTGACACACTTGTGCTCCTCTCCAGGTGGTACACAATGTCCAAGATGCTGCCGCACTTAACCTGACTCACCCTGCCAAGAAGCTGCTGCTGCCGCCACCGCCGCCGCCGCCGCTCGCGTATGAATGCATCAGTCTCCGATTTTCTTGCTGGCCGCCGCCCCCTGTCAGCGGGCGTCCACCTGGACCGGCTCGGATCACCCGTCCTGATCCTAGTCGGGGATCGTCTTGCCCACCCAGGTTGGTGCTAGACGAGTTTTTTTTGCTTTGAGGACTGTTTGCAATCATCGCAGTCTGGTATGGAGGACTGAAAGTGCCAAAATTAAATCAATAAATAAATTCACCATGAAATGTTTAATTAAAATTAAATATTTCGGATAAATAAGTAAATGCACCATAAAATAATTAAATAAAAGCAAATTAAAGTTTCATTAATTAAATGTTTCATTTATTTATTAATATGGAATTAAATAAATCAACGTTTCATTAATTAAATAAATTACCTATAATTATTTGGAAAAAAAACAATAAATATATAAAATCATTTCCATATTTAATAAATTATTTCTTGGTCTAGTGTTGCAGTTTTTCATGAATTTATTTTATCTAATTAATTAAATACAGAAATAATTTAATAATTTTTTTTACATATAATTATTGCTCATTTAATGAATTTGTGACCATTTTAATGATGTATTTATGTATTTAATTTTGGCGCTTTCAGTCCTCCATAGTTTGGATTGAACCAAACCACAATGCTAACAAACGATGCAAAATGCCATAGACGTGCTAACAAATAGCCTGTCTGAAATTCCTTCGAGTTGATGCAAGCGACTTCAATTGACTTTGACATGCCAGAGTTTCGTAATGTCCCTCATTGTTTTTATGCTAATATATTTGTTACTCATTCCGTTCCGTGTAAGTGAGCACTTATGAGGGAATCCTCCCTTTTTAAATGAGTCACCTCTCTTAGTTCCTCCCTCCTTTACTTTCTTTCTAGGTTTTATCTCGCATGTGCTCAGAGGACATCTGTTTGCTCCCTGCTGACCGGAGCCCTTCTGGAAGCCACGGCCGCACTCGGGGCCCGCTCCGCCTCGCCCTGCCCGCTCGGCCAGTCCCCCAACAGCAGCCACGGCGTGCTGAAAGGTGCGTGGCAAACTGCTTTTCCAAAAAAAAAAAAAAGTCAGTGGGTGTTTGATTGAGCGGAAGATAAGCTTCCCCTGTGGTCTGCTTTGGAGGGATTTTGTGATTTTTTTTTTTTTCCTCTCCCCTCCCATGTCCCCATATTTATATATAAAAACGAAAATGTGTGCATTTCTGTCGTCTTACGCGAGAAACTAAACGCCAGCTGACCTCACCGCAAGCTCGTACGCGAGTAATCCCAAAAGTCAAATGACCGTCTGACTAAGCGTGACTCAGCTGCTCGGCCGGCCGTCCAGCTTCTCTGCACCGACGTTACGTACGACTCAAATGTAAGCCGAGAGCCGCACGTTAAAGTCCCGCTGGCGGCGCTCCACGGGACGGGAGGCCCCCGCGTGCGCACTGTCAACAGACACACGTCTCTGAAGCTTGACACAAAGAAATAAAAAAAACCAGAGCTGACTTCGACCCAAAATGTTCAAGTCGTTCTCGCATGTGATGAGACATTTATTCTTGACGGTCGTGCCTTGAGTTGGGCTGGCGCATTAATGTGCTTCATACCATATACGGTAACGGTCGCACGGCCTTGTCGTGTTGCCTACCTTGTTTGATGGGCTCTTTCAAACGGAGCGTCCTGATCGCGCTGACTTGCTCGGGAACCGACCTTGCGCAATCAACCGGAGAATAATGTTGCCGCCGAGGAATGGGCGATTCCCAAACGCTCTACATTTTACATCTGTAATTTGGCACTCTTTAAATCAGGAACGTCAAAACTCAAATACACGGTGGGCCGAAAAGTAAGACTTGAACAAAGCCAGCATTGAACAAATGAACCTTTTTATACGGACCCAAACAAGATTTGCTGAATATGGAACAAGCAACACATAATACTATCCAATATATAACTTAATAGTCCAGGTATGCAAAATCGCATTTTAAAAAAAAAAAAACAAAAAAAAAAAAACATCAATGACATTACTTTATTAAATAGAATTTAAATAATAATAAATAATTATTTAAAAAAAAACATCAATGACATTAATTTATTAAATCAAATTTAAATAATAATAAATAATTATTTTAAAAAAACAATGACATTCATTTATTAAATCAAATTTAAATGATAATAAATAATTATTTAAAAAAAACATCAATGACATTAATTTATTAAATAAAATTTAAATAATAATAAATAATTATTTAAAAAAAAACAATGACATTCATTTATTAAATAAAATTTAAATAATAAATAATTTAAAAAAAACATCAATGACATTCATTTATTAAATAAAATTTGAATAATAATAAATATATATATTTTTAATTATTTAACATAAATTTATAAAATAAAATTTCAATAATAGTAAATAGTTATTTTAAAAAAAATCAATGACATTAATTTATTAAATAAAATTTGTAAATAATAATTATTTTAAAAAAATCCATCAATGACATTCATTCAAATTGGTATAGCCTCATGGGCCAAATATAATTAGCCGGCGGGCCAAATTTGGCCCGCGAGCCAGAGTTTGACACCGATGCTTTAAATCCTTCATTCATGACCGCTAAATCTATTTTGAACTCATTCACTGCCATTGACGGCCAAAGACGTCAAAGATCCATTTTTGTCGAACCCAGCTTTGCCTTTGCGTCCAGATTTTCAAAATGCTTTCTGTGAAATATAAATAGGAGCGGTTTGAGTCTCATTTCCTTGGTAACACAAAGTAAGTCGCCCGGGCTGCCATCCCTCCCCAGCTCGATATTGCGCTCTTTCACTTTGCTTTTCTTCCTTTCTACTTTTTCTCTCGCTCTCTCGCACTCTCTCGCCTTCTGTCATCGTTGCACATTGTGTTGCCCGAGCCACTGACAGCCGATGCGGTGGGGAGTCGTAGTCGAGGGAAGTCTCAAGGATTACCGATTGTTTACGCAACCATACGATGGCTAAAGATATACACGTGAAAGTTATGACGGTGTTTCCGTTAAGCGAATGCTTATTTGTTCCTCTCTCTTGTAATTGTAGCGTGGCGGAAACTGGATTTTGTTAACAAACAATTAAAATGTAAATAAAAAAATAAAGGAATAGCAAAAGGTGAGTCGGGTGCTTCCAATCGTGCAACGTGCACTTTCGCTGCTTTTGGAAAATATCTTGCAAAAAAAAAAAATACATCAATAATTAAATTCACAGAGATATGGAAAAACGGGTCAAAGGTCAAAGAATGAAATCGTGCAAGTTCAAAGGCGCATTTAAATTTTTTTTTTTTTTTTTTTTTTGCATTTGTGCAAGTTTGAAATACGAAAATAATTGCCTTGCCCAGAATTTCATATTTAGACCCTCATAAATGCGATTCACAATATATAATTCCAATAATTTCTACAGCAACAATTTAGATTCAAGGCACCACTCAGCAAAATCGATCGGAGCAGCACAATTTCCATGAAATTGTAGCAAAAAAAAAATAAAAGATCTTGACATTTGTGTAATTATGTTATTTGTTTCTAATAAAAAACACTTTGCAAAAATGTCCGGGTGTCTTTTAGGAGGCTCCCGGAAAATGACTCATAATGTACTCAAGGTCCCCGTTGCCAAAGCGGCGTGTGATTGGTTGTCTGCTTGGTGGAACTTTCGCACATGGCTGTGAACTATGTATGGCGCGGGGGTGGGATGTATAGTGGGCGAGTTATTTGGGGGGGGGCGAGGCACACAGAATGAGAGAAAGAGAGAGAGAGAGTGAATGCAGTCCAGGGAAAGAACATGTTAAGAGTGCTGAGGGGAAGGGGCGAGTGAGAGAGAGAGAGAGCGAGCGCTCTAGAGCAGCTGCGGGGAAACTGGAGCGCCGGCTTCAGTGTGCACGGGTACACCTCGCCACTGAAGTGTCAGCGCGGGGACGGGCGGCGGAGTGGTCAGCTGCGGCGGGCAGTCATGAAGCACTCAAATAGAATGGACCTCAAGCTGTTCAGTAAGTGGAGCCGCTCTCGCCGCGTCGTCTCCGGCACGCGTTGGCTTCGACGGATTTGCTTTTTTTTTTTGTTGATTTCTAATCAATTATATTGCGTTAATGTCAATCAATGTTCTAAAAATCACAACTTAATAAATACAAATGTGCCTTAAGACAAATGAAAATGATTCTGGTGAATATGAACACCGTGTGGCAAAAGTACTCCAAAAATGAGGGCCGCCACGATCGAATATTATTCTGTCGATGACTCCATCGATTAATCGACTAATCAGATGACGATTTTTTTATAGCATTAGTGTTTTACCGTTTTTTTTTTTTTTGTCGATTACTGTTTATTAACCAGTTATTATTGTTTTACGATTGCTTAGCGAAAACAACATTAAAACGTGACTTGAGAAGTAACTGATCCCATTGTTGTTTTGAAAAATAAAAGCCGATGTTTCCAAATGTTTGATTTGGATTAAACACAAAAGGATAATTCAGCTGCTGAGTTTTTGTTAAAATTTTGTTAATATTATTACGGACGATAATAATTTGTACAGAAACAATAGGATCATAAAAAATATTTATTTATTATATGTATTTATTATTATTCAATTATGTATGTAATTATTTATATATTTATTTATTTATTTTATTATGATTTTTATTTTTTACCGTGTTGCCAGGCACATTTTGACCCGTCGCCCCTCGCGCGCCATGCGCCAGCGTGCCGCGCATTGCCGTGGCCGAGTGCCTTTTGCGTCCCGTTGACCCGCACACCCGAGGCCACAAGGTCACGCTTTTATTGCCGTCTCCAGGATACAGTTAACACTCTTCGCAGCTCAACAACAGTGCGACTAAAAATATGCCCAAAAAGCAAAATGTCATTTCAGTCTTTCATACGTGCTGCCTGAGTTTGGATTTGATGCCGATTGTGGCGTTGTTTGTATTGGAGATGCAGAAGTGTACACCCCCCCCCCTCCCTTTTCCTCCTTATAGCGCCATTTACAACGCGTTGATGTTTTTTCACGGGAACGCGCGCGTGCTTTTGGACTCCTTTCATGTGTTATCTTCCAAGGACTAGACGGTGTACTTTGACGGTTCAACACGTGAAGCGAGGAACGAGCTGTTATAAAAAAAGACGTTTCCCGGTATTCCTGTCGCGACTGGGTCGCCATGACATCTTCTGGGAAAAAATGCTAATTTCCTCCACGCGTCCACCTGGTGAATCTCATCAACGAATAATGCAGATTTATTTATCTATTTTTTTTTTTTGTGCTTCACCTTTTGTGTGATGGATCGTGTTCAACGTTTTTGCACGATATGAATAAGTTATGAAGACCG
The DNA here is from genome assembly GCF_059441095.1 of Idiotropiscis lumnitzeri. Taxonomy (NCBI): domain Eukaryota; kingdom Metazoa; phylum Chordata; class Actinopteri; order Syngnathiformes; family Syngnathidae; genus Idiotropiscis; species Idiotropiscis lumnitzeri. The sequence continues at coordinate 10,235,760 of NC_142410.1, forward strand.
CTCTAAAAGTTTTTCATTTCCTGCCCTATTGATTTTTTTATATTTTTTTTTGCAGAAGCAGTCCCTTAATAGCACTTGAGTTGAAATCAAGTGGATGTTATTTGTTTTGATAGCAACGTTAATCAAGCGTAACCTCCATCAAGGAATCGCGTCGGTCCGCGCCCCAATTTCACTCAGGATGTTCGGATTTCGACATGCGGCCGTTTGCGCATGATCGAGCGACCGCGATGCATAAACATCATCACGTTTATTGTCGGCTCGCACTTCCCGGCCGGGAAAGGTCAAGGGTGCGCTTTCGAGAGTGAGCGCAGGCGCATCTCGGACAAACGACATGTATTGGTGTGTTTCATCTTTTCCGATGAGATTCTCGAGAGCGTTTTGTCGCCGTCTTGACCGACGATGACGATTGTCGCCTCACCGAAGCAAAGGAGGAATAAATAAATGAATGATTGGTCATGAAATTCATCGCTGTCCTTTGAGGCGGCGTTTGTTGTTTAAATCAAAAACGTTCGCCCGTGGATTGTTGAGAGATCAATAACGCCTGCAACACATTTTTAATCAGGAATGCAGGTAAACTATTCCGGATTCATTTTTTTGCACTGATGCCGAATCTGACCTTTTTTTTTTTTTCTTCTCGATCACGTCATTATAGTCATAAAAACATTTTTTTTATAGTTTCATTCTTTTTTTTTTTTTTCTCCTCGAGCATGTCAGGTTTTCATCATTATAGTCATAAACACTTACAAGGAACCGCAACTTTAATCTAAGTTAAAAAAAAAAAAACTTGTCTTGGGTTTTTAAAAAAAAAATAAAAATTGCTCTTTTAGGCCCAAAAATACAAAATCTTTTTTTTTAATTAATTAATTTCTTTATTTTTATGAATACCAGATTAAGTTCAGCAACAGTTGAATTTTTTTTCATATCTATTGATTAAAATCTGTGTTGCGCACCAAAAATTTGAAAAGGACATTTTTTCAAATTGGCGTGACTGATTTGCTGTTGAACAATTAGTTTGATCGCAAAACCAGTAAAATATCCTAAAAGTGCTGCAATTTGGATTTCAATCAACATTTTCTAGGCAAAAATCCGCCTTAAAAATCAAACAAAACCTAAATAAGATTTTTTTTTTATCCTGTAATTTTTAATGATACAGTCATGAACTAATTTTGAACTAAATTTGGCCCTCCTGCGGCGCGGTAGCGCTGCCGTTGCCACGGCGACTCGTCGACCATCTCAAGGGTTACCGGGAGCAACCCGGCGAGTGCGTCTCTCCGCTTTGTGTACGAAAGCGCGCCCGCGTGCTGACAATGAGCAGACGGCTTTGCGTGTCATTTGTTTGGCCGCTCGCATCTCATTACGGCAAAGTGCTCATCCACAAAGCGCCGATTGTGAATATGATGAAGAACAATAAACGCGCGGCGAGGACGGGCGCTCACGTGACGCTTCCCAAAGTGCGAAGCTTTTCAATGTGCGTGTTCATGCCGGTTGGAGCCGGCCCGAATCTAAACAGGAACCTGCCGAGGTGATCAATGATGTTGACTTCGCGGATGAGGAATTGGGCAGGAGATCATTTGCGATCTTTGCGGTGTTATATTGCCGCCATCTTGCAGTTTTGGAAATGTGGATCGAGAGTTGGTGGATGAGGTCTAATTGTTAAATCTGTATTGATTTAAATGGGAGGGCGTTGATTTAAAAAAAAAAAAAAAAAAAAAACTAAATAAATAAATTGATCAAATGTTTTTGTGGCTCTCCCAGTTGGCAGCGTTTGACTTCAACTGGCATCACCAAAAAAATGTATTCAATTAACTTTTTTTTTAAGCCTCAACCTAAATATATATTTTTAATTAATTTATTTTTTGGGGGTAAAATTCAAAACTGATTAGCATATTTGTCTGCAATTCGTTTCATTTTTTAAATTTATTTTATATTATTCTTTTTTTTATTCATTTTACCAATAATTAACCAATCTCAATCGCTTTTTCTCTTTGAAGATGCAACATTTATGATTAAGCAAGCATGCCGTTTTTTTTTTTAGGTCTCCTGAAAAGTTTCCGCCTGACACTGCCGATAGGAATAAGTCTGTTTAGCTTAATGCTAACACATAATGCAAATCACCATAGAGGAGCTAACGAATAGCATAGCAGTCAACGTCTTTCCTCCCTTTAAACAAAAACAGCGAATGCAACAATAATTCACGGCATATATTCTTTATCCTCTGCAAAAAACGATTGATGAAGGAGCAGCACAATATCCAATGAATCAAAGCAAAAAAAAAAAAAAGTCAAGTATGTCGTCCAGCTCCGTCTTTGAGAAGCTGCGGCTTTTCCCGAGCAGATTTGACGTCGTAAAAGCAGCATTCCCAGACAACCAACAAGAGCTTTTTCGGCTTTCATTAATGTCCAATCTTGTCTTATCTTGCGTCTCATGCTGTGACCCCCCCCCCCCCTTGCCCCTCCCCCCTGCAGAGCGTCAGCTGGCTAACAGCATGACCAGCAGCAGCGGCGCTCTCGCCGCCAGCGTGAGCGGCATCAGCAAGGAGCTGGCCGAGCTGCGGCACCTCGTTCAGTTCCCCGAGGAGATCGCCTGCATCCTCACCGAGCAGGAGCAGCAGCTTTACCAGCGGGTGGGACGGACGGGCACCCCCCAAAAAACAAAAAAAACGAAATAATTCTCTTCATTTGTTATTTGACATCCGTTGCTTTGGGTGCAGGTGTTCCCCTTGGACTACTTGTGCTTTCTGACGCGAGAGTTGGGCAGTCCGGAGAGTCAAAGCAGGCGGCACCCCAACCTGAAGGCCTCGCTGTCGGCCCCCAACATGCCCACCCAGACGACGCCGCGCACTAACGCGGTGGAGGACCTGGTGGCGCGCTTCAACGAGGTCAGGAAATGAAAAGCGACCATGTGAGCTTATTACACGTAACGAGGTGCGACCAAATAATTTAAATGTGCATTTTTGGGGTCACAAAATGGAAAAGCAAAATTTGGCGTCAGTTGTTATTCACCACCCCCGCTTTTTTTTTTTTTTTTTTTGTGCGCGTCAGCCCAACTCATGGCCGCATGGCTGAACTGTGCACACTGTGCGCGCCAGCAAAGCGCACGCTCTTCCGTCGTGCCTGGCGAGTGACTCTTAGAATAAACACGGGCGGAGAGGCTGATAGGCGATGATGTCGCTGCTTTGCATTTTTGGTGCAAGGAATCACACACACACAAAAAAAAAGCACACTTCTCTGTTTTCCAATTGTTGACACCCTTAAATTGATTTTTTTTTTTGCTTCAATTCAATGGACATTGCATTGCTCCTTCTGGTGTGCACACTTTAGCCACCTGGGGGCAGTAGAGAGCACACACAGAGAGTTTCACCACTGACTCAGGAAAACATTTTGGACCTAAAGAGTTAATTTGAGATGGTCGAGAATGAGTTAAAGATCTTTCACGGGATCTGCTTATTTATCGACTGTACTGCCAAGCGTCGCCGTTTGTTGTCTGCGATGTTCGGCCCCCGATGGCCGCGGCGTTTGTCATCAACGGTTACGCAATACGCGCAGCAAGGAGAGGCCGACCCTCATAGCTCGACTAATAACACAAACACAGACGGCGACAGACACACAACATCAAAGTGATGGTGGGGGCGAGGGGGGGGGGGGGATCAGTGTGTCGCCTGTGTGTGCGTGCGTGCGTGCGTGTGTGTGAGGAAAGTGTCGCTTTTCTCATTGGAGCTGCCTGTATTACTTTTCCCCGCTCACTCACACGAGGTGCACTCGCCTTTCGCCGTATGGAATAACAGAGGCGATGGCAACTTAAAAAAAAAAAAAAAAAAAGAAGCGCGTCGCGGTTGGTCAGAAGAGTTGAGATGGCGAGAGGAACGCTAGCCGGGTGCCGACTGAGTGGCTTTCGGCGAAGCCGTGACGCCCCGCTCGCGCTTGTTGGGAAGCCGCGGATGTGTGGATCACTTCTCGGAAGTCGTACGGAGCATTTTCGAGATGTGTCGTGTTTTTTTTTAACAATACAATACAATTTTATTTACATCAATGTTTGTTTGTTTTTTAATTTCATGTGGTTATATTTCAAAGCGACTGTACGCCTAATTCAGTGGTCTCCAAACTGCGGCCCCGGGAGGCCTTTTTGGCCCGCCGTTTATTTATCTCGCGGCCCTCAGCATATTTAGAAAAATAACTTTTGACCTTTAGTGTTGAAAAAGTTTGAGACAGCCACCTTCGTTCCACTTTTGAATGCAAAAGTTTTGTTTTTATGTTACTGGCAATGAGGCACCTCGTCTGAACTAATGTGTGTGTGTGTGTGTGTGCATATTTCCATGCGTCTCTTCATTCGGCCCCTTTGAAGTGCGGCTGCGGCGGGCTTATTACGTAACCGGTAACAGATATCGAAGCGTGTCAGGGGGTTAGCAAGTTCTTTGCGCGCATACATTCATGAGGCTCAAACGCATTGCGAGCGAGAAGCGGCCAGATTGATGGCGGATAGTTTGCTGTGTGTGTGTGCGTGAGTCAGAGCAACGCAGCTGAGAAAGGATGACGATGATGTTTTCATTTGGGATGTGTGTGTAGTTCGTTGAGCTCATTTTATTTTTATTTATTTATTTTTTTTAAAAGTCATGAATTAGCAACATGAATTATATGCGCATAATTTAATTTAATTTTATTTATTTATTTATTTTTTTTCGGGGGGGGGGGGCGTCCACGCAGGTGAGTTCATGGGTGACGTGGCTGGTGCTGACGGCCAGCTCCATGGAAGAGAAGCGAGACGTCTTCTCCTATCTGGTCCACGTGGCCAAGTGCTGTTGGAACATGGGCAACTACAACGGCGTCATGGAATTTCTGGCCGGACTCAGGTCGGGTGGCAACACGCGAACGGTCCCGGATGACGCGCAACTTCCCGGAAGAGCTCTGGCGAAATTGTTTGCGTTTTCAACGGCTCGCAGGTCCCGCAAGGTGCTGAAGATGTGGCAGTTTATGGACCAGTCGGACATCGAGACCATGAGAAGCCTCAAGGACGCCATGGCGCAGCACGAGACCTCTTTGGAGTATAAAAAGGTTGTCACCAGGGCGCTAAACATCCCAGGATGCAAAGTGAGTGGACGTTATTGAGTTAAAAGTGCCAATTTGTGCTTTATGTTTCATATTTTCGTGTATCTGAATTCTTTAACTCATTCAATTCATAAGACTTTTTTTTATATACGTTTTCAAAATTGTAGTCACTGCCTCCCAAAGACGTATTTATACGTTTTTTTTTCTTGCTCTCTACTACTAATCAGATTTTTTTTTTATTAATGCATTCATGGAATAAGAATTAATCAGATTACTCCATTAATTTTCATCAATCTCCCCCAAAAAATTGAGCAATGCGAACCCAAAGGCATTTTGATGAGCAAATTTCTTTTTCACAAAAATACTCGAGTAAAAATCTGAATAAGGAGTAAATATATCTCGCACCTATTTTACTGGTTGACTGTATTTATTTGAGCCCCGGCAATTGTTTTCTCTCCCAACCTAGGTGGTACCTTTCTGCGGGGTGTTCCTAAAGGAGCTTAGCGACGCATTAGACGGCACAGCAAGCATCATCAGTCTTCAAACGCCCGCGGATCACAACGACGACTCCATAGAGGTCCGCAATGAGCGCACGCGCAATCGGCGTTCGGCGTCGCTAACGTCCGCTGTTTCTTCTCCAGTTTGTCTCCGACTACAGCGGCCAGCACAACTTCTTGTTGCGCGCCGGCACGGACGGTCTTCACGCCCCCGAGAAAGAAGCCACCGTCAGCAACATCCTGCAGATTATTAGGTTGGGTCGCCACCGGAAATGGATCTCGTTTCTCTCGCGAGCGGGCGGTGTCGTTAGCGGCTGTCGCTTTCTTGCTTTCGCAGGTCGTGCAATCGCAGTTTGGAGGCGGAGGATCCCGATGAGGCCTCCGCAAGTCCTTCTTCTTCTACTGGCCCAGCTCCGGCCTCCAGAAACAACTCCCTCAGGGACCGCTGCCGCTATCAGTTAGTATTTGAGGGGCGGGGCATAAGTTTTGTGGGCGGGTGTGAAGATTGAGCATACATTTGAAATAACGAGCAGCAGTTTGGCAATTCTTCAAAAAAGAGGAGTGGAAGTCCCCGTGGAGGTTTACTGTCAAAACAAAAACTAAAACCGATTTATAACTTAGTCAAAGTAGACACGATAGCAAAACATTTTCTTGTCTTCGCAAAACAAGAAGAGACTAAAAGCGAGCAAGGTTGGTTTCCCGTCAGGCCGGGAAGGAGCCGAGTTCTGCTCCTTTTCACGGCGCTGGCGGCACGCAGCCGATGACACCGGCAGGAATTTGGAATCAGCGTGGCTTGCGGTGTTTGTGCAAAGGAAACCTGCTTTATCTTTCCCGCTTCTGGATCGTTTTCTTTCACTGCGAGTCTTTGTTTATGTTAGCGCGTAGGATAACAAGTGGACTGGAGTTTTGTGTTATCGAGACTTCCTACTTTTTTTTTTTTTTTTTTTTGGGGACGCACTCCCTCGTCTCTCAAATCTTGTCATGTTTTTTCCCCCCCCTTCATATTCTCTCTTTCTATACTGCAGTTCACAATCATTTCGGATGACACAAGAATCAAAACCTGTCTCGTTTTTTTTTTTTTTTTTTTTTTTTTTTAAATCGCCAGCTAACCTCAGCATGGTCTGAATTTTGGGCTTGTTTTCAGCCGTTTTTTTTCTTTTTTCTTTTTTTTTTTGCAGTGGCGCATGACTCAGCAACGTGTTGCATTCAGATGCCGTCGGGGAGAATTATTTACGTCAACCTGTTTCTAAGAATTTTCCAGATAATTTTAGGAGTGATGCTTTCACTTGGCCGTGTTTTTTTTTTTTTTTTTGAAAAACATCACACCAATCTCCTTCATTTTTAGGTTCATGGTGGGCGACCTCTCCGATTCCGAAGGCGACCTGTCGTCTGAGCCGGCAGCAAACGAGATGGAGTTCCAAGGCACGGAGGAGACGCACAGAGCTTTTTGCCACGGCACTGAGCTCATTCCTTGGTAGGAGATGAGCTCCGTTCAGAAAAATGAAAAAAAAAAAAGCAATCTCCTCAAATAGAACACACTAACAGTCACACAAGTGCTATAAATATCAGCTTGACCCAAAGTCCAAACACTCGCACGCACACGCATAGCGGAGATGCCCCCCATTTCAATCTTTTTTTTTTTTTTTTTTAAGGTACGTGTTGTCCCTGCAACCAGACGTTCACCAGTTCCTGCTTCAAGGCGCCACCGTCATCCACTACGACCAGGACAGCCACCTGACGGCTCGCTGCCTGCTAAGACTCCAGCCCGACAACACCACACTCACTTGGGGTGATTATTATGAACGCCGTGTCGCCTTGGTAACGTTGCGAGGTGATGAAATGACGCTTCAAATCTGCTTCGTGAACCACTCGTAGTATTTTCGGACTCCTGTAGATGGCGCTCTCTGTTCAACATTGGGCTGACTTGCCATTTTGAAACCCTTTATTTAATCCAACAGTGCCATCTAGAGGACTCAAAAATACAACTGGTTCGTGAAGCAAATTTGAAGCTTCATTTTCAAAATCGATTACCTTTTGAGTGAATCATCAATCAACAAAGTCCGCTTGTAAATGAGAATACGTGGCCAGTGTCAATTTCCTGTGGCAAACTTGTTGTAAATGTTTGGTAGGTAAGCCTCAGAATGGAGGGGTCTCCCCCACGGAGCTCCCACCAGGACTGGGACAGACTGCGGTGTCGGGGCTGGCCGAAGGTCTGCTGGACCTCGGAGTGGTCAAGGTTCGTCATTTGCAAAGTGATGTCGGATGTTGTCGGAGAATCCTAATTTTGTGTTTGCACTTCCAGGCGGTGTTTCTGGGTCACCAGGGTGTCGACGTCCACGCCGTTTGTTTGCAGAACAAACTGAGCCAGATGACGGTGGAGGAGAACGGCCTCAGTCTCCTCTACGGCCTCAGTACCACCGACAACAGGTCGAGACTTGATTAGCTAGAGTACTGTACGTTCAATTAAATTTTTTGATTTTTGCCCTCATCAGTGGGCAGAATTTGTGTCAAGGAAATGTATAGTGACTTTCGGGACTCCTTGTATGGATTTTAATTTCTTGAGCCTCCGTCATGTCCAACAGACTGCTGCACTTTGTGGCCCCCAACCACACGGCGCAAATGCTTCACAAGGGTCTCTCGCAATTGGTGAATGCCACCAGGAAGCTGAAGAAGTTTCCGGATCAGCGCTTGCAGTGGCTCAGACGGCAGTATGTCAGTCTCTATCAGGTAGGCCTGTGATGTTTCTGCATATCCATGCAAAGACGGTTTTCATTCCAGGACCACATTTTTTCAGTGCCTTTGTTGTTCTGTTTACCAGGAGGAAGCTCGATACGAAGGCCCGACACTGGCCCAAGCCATTGAACTGTTTGGAGGGCGCCGGTGGAACATGGGTGCAAGTGGAGGAGATAAATCGGGGGCCCCCAAAAGTAGCCCTTTGGGAATCAATGACAAGGCGAAGAAGAAGAAGAAGGCGCTTGTTCGGGTCAGTTCTCCTCCGGTGTTGAATGTTTCTAGGTCATCTCCCCTGCTCTATTATGGCGCGACTGGAGAAGGGGATGTGGTGGCGCATGCTGGCTGCGACGCCCTCTCTCTGCACCCGACACCTCCCTCGTTTACATGTGCTCACCTGTCTGTCGTGTATTAACGTGTGCCAAATGTTTTTACATTTTTTTAACCCACGAAAACGTGACGCTGTAAAAAGAGACCCGGTCGACTCCTGTTCGGTATCCCCCCGTTGGTCGTCGTTTTTATGTCTCTTGGAAGTTTTGTGTCTGTTCCATTTTGTCGCACTTTGTGGTACAATGACAATAAAACTTTTCTGATTCCGTTTTTTGCTTTTTTTGAATGCAGGGAGACAGTGGGGATGCCACGGATGACGAGATGGTTTCCAGGAAAACGCGCAGCTGCAAAGAGGGATTTTATCGCAATGGACCTGAGTCGGACAGCTTAGACCAAGACGATCCAGGTGAAGAGTCTTAAAATGAAGGTTGAGGCCATACCAAGTTGAATGCGTTCATGTTTAGCCTTGATGGTTTTCAACTTCTCCAGACGATAGCTTCCCCGGACCGTTCTCCCTCACCTCTAAAGGAAGTCCTGGATTGCTTGGCTCTTCCTCCTCCTCTTCCTCTTCCTCCAGTATGGCCAGCTCCAACCAGTCGCGCCCGCAATCCTCTCCTGTCCTTTCGGGGACTACCAAGGCCCAACCGGGGTACGTTGACATGCCGTCAGCCAAAGCTCAACTTAAGGTTACATCGCGATTGTTTTTATGGTGGACAGGGCGTGGAGCAGCCGGTCGTGGCACGGTCGCGGCAAAGGCTGTTTCAAAGGTTTCCAGAACCTCATGATCTCTGACAGCACCATGAGCTTCATCGAGTTTGTGGAACTCTTCAAGTCTTTCAGGTAGATACTTGGATTGTAAAAATGGCATCGTTTGCTCCACACTGAAGTAGCTTGATCCAGTTTTGCTCGTGGCACACTTGTACCTTGTTTTCAGGGGCATGCACATCCAGTGAGCTTCAATATAAGAAAACTCTCAGAATCTTTTTTACGTGTTTTCTGCCAGTATCCGGAGTCGAAAGGACCTCAAGGAGCTTTTCGACACCTTCGCCGTCCCTTGCAGTCGTTCCACTCCAGAGTCGGCCCCTCTCTACACCAGCCTGAAGATTGATGACCGGGACGCGGGCCTACAGCCAGACCTCGGTACTAACAAGGAGCATTTTCAACTACGCAAACATCCACGCCGTTTTAATCGCCTTCCTACTCCTCTGTAGACCTCCTGACTCGGAACGGCTCCGACCTCAACCTGTTCATCCGGACCAGGCAGCAAATGTCGGACAACCAGAAGCTGATCTCGGACGCCATCGCCGCCGCCAGCATCGTGACCAACGGGACGGGCGTGGAAAACGCCTCGTTGGGCGTCTTGGGCTTGGCCATCCCTCAGCTGAACGACTTCCTGGTCAACTGTCAGAGGGAGCACCTGAGCTACGATGACATTCTCAGCATCATCCAGGTGAGGACTCCTTGGCTGAAGGCAACTTTAGCGGAAGCTCTGATTTGGAGATTGGTTTGGATTTTGAATGGGTGAATAGCACGAGGAACAGCCTGGTATTGATTAGGAAATGGAGCAGATAAATGAATTGGATGTATCTGAAAGTAAACCTCCGCCAGGAAAGGATGGTGGCGATCGATGATACTGACGAATGGATTTGCGTTGCAGACATTTGAGCCGTCATCAAACATGAGGCTAATGGGCTGGATGTCATTTGAAGGCTTTGCAAGGTGCGGTTGGAGCAAACAAATATCGAGCCAGTAATGCCAAATGGAAGTTGAAGCTCTTAGCTTTCCTTCTCTTCCAGGTACCTCATGGACAAGGACAACTTTGCCTGTCGCAATGACGAATCCCAGCTGAACCCCGAGGAACTCCAGTACCCTCTGTCCTACTACTATATCGAATCCTCTCACAACACCTACCTGACCGGACACCAGCTCAAAGGAGAGTCTTCTGTTGAGCTTTACAGTCAGGTCAGTGACTGGAACGGATTAATAGCATTGCCATTCATTTCAATGGGAGAAGACGATTTGAGAAACGAGCGACGTGATTCGTTACATTTTGGAAGCAACTTTGTTGCTGTCTACATCGAAGGTGCTGCTGCAAGGCTGCAGGAGTGTCGAACTGGACTGTTGGGACGGCGATGACGGCATGCCAGTCATCTATCACGGACACACACTCACCACCAAAATACCTTTCAAGGTATTGAACGAATGCGATACTTTGTTGCCTCTTAAAATTCCACCCTGAGACCAACTCATCTTGAATAATTGATGCCAAAGAACGTCTCTCTCTCTCTCTCTCTTGTAATTCCTCAGGACGTAGTGGAAGCAATTAACCGCTCAGCGTTTGTCAACTCGGACATGCCGGTCATCCTGTCCATTGAGAACCACTGCTCCCTTCCGCAGCAACGCAAGATGGCCGACATCTTTAAGGTACGGCCATTGGGGGGGGGGGGATTTCCTCCCTCTATTTATTTTTTTTATACTCACGAACACATGAGATATTAGTGCTGGAATGTGCACACGCTTTCAATTTGCTAAGCCGTCCCAGCATTACCCCCCACTCGCGCCCCCGGGCAACAGAACTCTTCATGTTCACGCGACTCTTTGACACACACACACACACAGTTGCTTTGTTGATGCGGTTTCTGCTTTGTGGTTAGTCCAGAGAAATGTACCGTCGACCGCAGTGCGAAGAACTGTCCGAACCATAAAACCCGAACCGCAAAAAGCGAACGCAATTTCCTTCAAATCGGAATTCTTCGCCTCAATTCCCTTCCTTTCCTCACGCGGCTAACAGATCCTTATCTGTCGCACCGTAATTTTCCAGACGGTGTTCGGGGACCGTCTAGTGACGCGCTTCCTCTTCGAGGGCGACTTCAGCGACGACCCCCACCTGCCGTCGCCGCTGCAGCTTCGCCGGCGGATCCTGCTGAAAAACAAGAAGCTGAAAGCGCACCAGGCACCGGTTGACCTATTAAAGCAGAAGGTGCCGCGCTCGTTTGATCCGGCGCTGGCTAATGAGTCAGTTCTCGCCCAACTCTTGACGTGTTTCCTATTTCAGGCTCACCAACTGGCCCACCTGCAGGCCCAAGCCAGCAACGGATCACCGGGGGGCACCTCGCTTGGCAACCACGGCAACGAGGAAGAGGATGAGGACGAAGACGAGTATGACTACGACTACGAGTCCTTATCAGACGGTAAGCTCGCGTTTTTAGCGTCCAGTCAGGTGACTTCCTTCCTGTCTGCCCCCCCCGTTTGATTTGACCTCTTCTCCACTTAGCCGATGTCCTCAATGCCTCTACCGCCTCCTATGGGCTGGAAGGTAAAACTCCATGTGCACCGGTGTTGCCTTCTCATTCCGTTTTGCGGTGCGAGCGCCATCTAACACTTTGGTTTCTTGCCGCATTTGTGTCATTTAATGCGATCCTTTTCTGTTTTCATTATTCAAAACAATTCCAATGGTTGTGAGAATCAAATGTAAAGTATGACCATATACATACAACGGATATTCCAATTAGGTTTTTGACTCTGGGGAGAAACTAAATTACTCTTGAACATCTGGTCCTGAAGTTGTCTGGAAATTGAATGGAATTGAATTCTTTTTTTTTTTTTTATGTGCATCCATGTTGGCTCGTGTTTCCACTTCACAAGCTTGTGCTGTGTGTGTTTGCTTGCACTGCGTTCACCCAAAAAAAAAAAAAACTATGAATGACATGCAACTTGTGACTCAATCGAGAGGAAAAAAAAAAAGTCCGTATTTTTTTTTTTAAGAGTTACATTGTCTGGATGCTTTCTTCTTTTTCCACCAACACATCACCTCCCTTCTTCCTAGCCTCTGTGCACCGTTTTTGTCCGTGACCTCGACTCATCGGGGAAAACAAAACAAAACCATCTGGTTTCTCAGGCCCTACGCTGCCCCCACGCCAAACAACGGACCGGGGGAAATTACCCTATTCCACTCTCAGCATTAACTCTCTCCTGATGCCACACTTAGCCCCGACTCCTCCCCCGACGCCCCGCCCCCCCCCCCCCCCCCCCTCAAGCCCTCTCCATCTTTGTTCCCGATCGGAAAAGCCTACCGCTCACGGCCAATTTTCCGAAATCAACTCCTGATAGTGTTAATCGTGTGGCATCAAAGCTGAGTGAGCCGTCGTCAAATTTCACTTCATGTCCACATTAGCTCCTCCTCCAAACCTCGAGGAAGGGCCAGCGGATCATGATACCGGAAATCCCGATTTTTTTTTTTTTCAGCCAAGTCTCCTTAAAACTGAAGGCTTTTCGCAGTTTAGTCGCGCAAAATGGCCCCGCCCCCAACAGCCGCCATAAAAAAAAAAAAAATGAAACGAAATACGAACAGCGGAAAGGCAGGACTAATTACTGTTGTTCTTTTCAGTCGGATAATTTGGAGTGAGCGAGAGGCTAATGAGGCTCATCCTGACCTTTTTTTTTTTTTTTTTTGCATGTTCGTATTTGATGGTTCCCATCTGTTCCTGCAAGTGTACGCCATCCGCACCTTGTCCGGTTAGCGTCGTCAACTCCGTTCGCCGTTTACTTCATCAATGTGGAAAAATACGACTTGTGTTCGCAGATAACCTCCTGGAGGAAAAATCCGACGGGAAGAGCTCGGCGGACAAAGAGGAGCAGCCTGTGGACGAAGTGCCCAAGCGTATGAAGAAGGCTGACAGCAGAACTCAGTGTAAAGGAAAGGTCAGCGCACTTCAGCGGCACTCCGCCAGTCGGACACTTTGGTGCGATTGCGCCTGTTTGAGGTCCTCGAAGGAGAAAGTGGATCCTGATAGCTTTTTCCTCGCATTTGAGGAAGGACGAGTTCATCGCATGAGAAAGGACGGGGGGGGGGGGCCAGTCGAAACAATCTTGTTAGCGTTAGCGTTTTATTAACTCTTTAAGCACCGTTGACGTCAATTGCCGTCATTTTTTAAAACATTTTTTATTGGAATAGGCGGAGAAAAGTCTTGGCTAACTCTGGTTTGATCATTCAATTCATGGGGAAAAAAAACATGGCGGTCGCTTTGAGGTGTGACCGTTACAAGCAACTTGAGAGTGATCAAAGTTTTCGTTTTTTTTTTTAACCTTAAATCTGTCACAAAAGAGTGAAACGATAATGGAGATCATTTACATTTAGAAGTGATGAGACGCGCACACACGACTAAATACTACTACGACTAAATAGCATGCAAAGTGATTAAATTGTAATTTAAAAAAAATAATAATTGCCATGAAAGCACATTTTTATTCTTTTTTTTTTGCTAAGTCCGCCCCCGATCTTTCCTGCACCCCACAGGTGTTCGACATGGAGCTGGGCGAGGAGTTCTACCTCCCTCAGAACAAGAAGGAGAGTCGGCAAATCGCGCAGGAGCTGTCTGACCTTGTCATCTACTGCCAGGCTGTCAAATTTCCAGGTGAGCAGACATTCGGAGGATTTTCTTCGTCTGCAAACATCGTTGATCTTCCTTGAAATGTCTCCCGCTGGTTATTGCCTCTTTCCTCCCTTAACTGCTCTCTTTGCCGCCCGTATAAACTAAACTGCTCTTTTTATTTTGTTGACCTGAGCTCTGACAAAGGGTGAGCGGCTGGCTGTCGCCCTCATAAAAAAAAAAAAACTTTATTCGGCATGCGGGCCAAGTTTTAAGTCATGGTTTTAACCTACTGCGATTAATGATGGCGTTTATGTTTAAAATAGCAAAAATAAAAAAGTGCAGCGTTTTTTTTTTTTTTTTTGTATTTTCTTTTCCCACCGCAGTTTATTATTATAAACAGTCAAGATAATTATTTCTGGATTGTCTTACTGATTTTGCGGGACCCCACACAGGCTTGTCCACGCTGTCTCCTTCCGGCTCGGGAAGAGGGAAGGACCGCGGCAAGAGCAGGAAGTCCATATTCGGCACGACTCCGGCTCGCTCGGGCCCAACGGGGGAGGTCTCGACGCTGAGCCGCACGCCTGGGAAAAGTACGTCACTAAATCGGCAACACAAAGAATGTTTTAGCGCTAATGCTAAAGTCAGTGTAAAATGACATTGACATGCTAACGGAAGTTCTGGGCATGCTAGCCCTTCAAATGATGAATATTTAAACACAAAAGGTGCAGCAGCACACGCAGGCAGGCAGTAGAACAATACTCAAAGACATAGATTCTTCAAACACGATGTTAAAAAAGCTTAATTGCGACTTTTCTCATCTCAATCCAGGTTTATACGCAAGTGTGGCACCACACTGCCCCCCAGAGGCCGCCAAGGAAGTGCGCACGGAGAGAACGACTTGTATTCAATTTTATATTCTTTTCAAAATGATTTTCAGAAGTCAAATAAATACAGTTTTATTAGTGAGTAATCGTTTAGATTAAGCGGGATTGCGATATTGATTAGAATGGTCAAGATTTTTTCCATAATCGCAAGCGTAGTGAGGGAACAAATTAAACTGAATTAAATTAAAAATTTATTTATTTGCATTTTTTGCAACACGACTCAATCCAAGTGGATTCATCCATCGCCTCTAGGTGGCGCCGAGCGTCTGAGCTGGGACGAGCATCAGCAGACATCGCCGTCGCTCAACCCGCCGACGTCGCTCAGCGCCATCATCCGCACGCCAAAGTGCTACCACATCTCGTCGGTCAACGAGAACGCCGCCAAGCGCCTGTGCCGCCGCTACTCGCAGAAGCTCATCCAGCACACGGCGTGCCAGCTTCTCCGCACCTACCCGGCCGCCACCCGCATCGACTCGGCCAACCCCAATCCGCTCCTCTACTGGCTGCACGGCATCCAGCTGGTGGCGCTCAACTACCAAACGGACGGTCAGCCACCAAAAAAACCCACAACAAAACCCGCAAAGTTGTTGCTTGTTGCCGAATGTGGCTTTTCCGGACGCAGACCTGCCCATGCATTTGAACACGGCGCTGTTCGAAGCCAACGGCGGCTGCGGCTACGTCCTGAAGCCGGCCGTGCTCTGGGACCGAAGCTGTCCTCTCGCCCACAACTTCTGTCCCATGGAGAGAGACGTGGAGCGAAGCAGCCCGGCCGTCTACTCGCTCACGGTGAGCGCATGAAACAAACCCGAATGGCGTGTATCTTCTTGCCGACATTAAATTTAAACCTTAAATAAGCACCTGTGACGCACAAGTCCCTTTAAAGTACTCCACTTGGGTCCATTTAGGAGTGTTTGGACAGCTTTATGTCCAGGTCGCCCGCTCATTTCATTATTTGACAGCCGTGAAAGTAAACAGGATGAGTTCAGCGGAACCAAAGTGAGCGGCACCAGAACCTCATAAAG
The DNA here is from genome assembly GCF_059441095.1 of Idiotropiscis lumnitzeri. Lineage (NCBI taxonomy): Eukaryota > Metazoa > Chordata > Actinopteri > Syngnathiformes > Syngnathidae > Idiotropiscis > Idiotropiscis lumnitzeri. Next base: position 10,251,637 of record NC_142410.1, read on the forward strand.
TCTTTGATGAGATTTTTAAAAAAAATTTTTTTTTCAACCTCGATTTTCCCCGCGCAGATCGTGTCCGGTCAGAACGTGTGTCCGGCCAACGGTTCCGGCAGCCCCTGCGTGGAGGTGGACGTCTTGGGCACGGCGGGCGACAGCTGCCACTTCCGCACCAAGCCCATCCACCGCAACACGCTCAACCCCATGTGGAGCGAGCGCTTTCACTTCAGCGTGCACTTCGAGGAGCTGTGCTTCCTGCGCTTGGCCGTGGTGGAGAATAACAGCTCGCAGACCACCGCGCAGAGGACGCTGCCGCTGAGGGCGCTCAAACCAGGTGGGGGCGCCGATGGCGGAGATGCACTTGGACGCCACCTGCTGGTTTAACCGTGTTTGTGCGTTTCAGGTTACCGGCACGTGCAGCTGAGGACGCAACATAACGAGTCGATGGAAGTGTCCAGTTTGTTCATCTATAGCAAAAGAGTCGAAGAAAGTCCGACGGGTGGCGCGTGTCCTTCGTCCCAGGTGAGGCGCGTCAGCTTAGAAACTAATTAATATCTACGGATGGATGGAAAAAAAAAAAATCATAAAAAATTACCCATTCTGTGTAACATTCATGGCAAATATTTTTTTTTATTTTTTTGACATAAGATGTTCAATCCTGAAGAGAAGAATTCTTCGAAACAGCACCGAGTAACCGTACACGGAGCTCCCGGACCAGAACCTTTCACCGTGTTCTCCATCACAGAACACACGACGAGCAAACAACTACTAGACATGGTCAGAATGCTTAAATCTAAAAATTAAATTAAATAAAAAAATTTTAAAAAATGACATCATTTGACGCTCTTAGATTGTGACCCCCGAGGGGAATCCCAGCGACTACTTCCTGTGTGAGGAGAAGCTTTCCTTGTCCAAGGAGCGAAGCGAGACCAAGCGATGCGCTCAGCGTCGCCCGCTCGTGCTTGACGAAACGCTGGTGCGGGTGATCTCCAGCTGGGACGCCGAGGATGGCTACGTGGGGAGGATCTGTCTCCAGACCAGAGAGGAGGTACACTCGCTGATGCAGTCACTGGCAGTCTGGCGCTCTCTAGTGGTCGGGATTAGTCATTGCAACGAATACACTCTGCATTGGGTATAATACGGTAAACATGTGAGGCTCGTTTGATGCGTCAACTGCAGAAGGCGGTTTGTCGAACATCGTTTGTGTGTGTGTGTTTTTTTTTTTCTTTTCTGGTGGGTCATTTGCGGGATAGCTGCGTAACAAAATAATAATAAATATAAAATAAAAATAATAAAACGGCCAGTCGTCCGTGAGTGGCTTCATGTTCAAATTCATTTGCTCTTAATTTGAAAACAAAAGTTCACTATTCCTTTAATCAACATGGCTCAACCCCCCTGAAAAAAACAACAACAAATAAATAAATATTAAAAAAAAAAAAAAATCTGTGTAAGAAAAAAAACATGTGCAAGGTCCACTGTATTAAATTTGCAAGGGCACTTTAGATGCTGGTGTACCTAATGAAGTGTCCGTTGCTCCTGAGCAGCTTCTCACGCGATCGTGGTGTCGCTGTTTAGAATTTAAACGAGAAGAACGCGGTGACACAAGGTGAGGAGGAGGCGCTCGCTGTTGTTGGAGGAGGAGGAGGAGGGCGAGGAGGAGAAGGCGGCGCAGAGGAGGACATGTTCTTCGTCCAGGTGCACGAGGTGTCCCCGGAGCAGCCGCACACCGTCATCAAGGCTCCGCGCTACAGTTCCGCGCAGGACATCATCCAGCAGGTTAGAGGAGGTCACCAAGTTTGCGTTCCAGAATGTTCTGTTCTAAACATACGGTCCATTTTTTTTTTTTTTTTCTCCCAGACTCTGTCCAAGGCCAAATACTCGTGCAGCATCCTGTCCAACCCCAACCCCAGCGACTACGTCCTCATGGAGGAGGTGACCAAGGACGCCGGCTCCAAAAAATCATCCGCCGCCAAGCCGGTCCAGCGCGTGCTTCTGGATCAGGAGTGCGTCTACCACGCGCAGAGTCACTGGAGGGGCGCGGGAAAGTTCATTCTCAAGCTGAAAGAGCAAGTAAGCGTTGCGACTCGTAGTGATGGGAAAATGAAGCTTCAAATGTGCTTGTATTTTTGTGACCTCTAGATGGCACTGTTGGTCTAATTAAAGGGTTTCAAAAAAATGTCAAGTCAGCCCAATGTGGAACCGAGAGCGCCATCTAGAGGAGTCCAAAAATACTACAACTGTTTCATGAAGCACATTTGAATATTGCAAGGCCATTTGTTGTAAAATGCCTCGCCACCTGACCGTGACCAATGACGTTCGTCTCCGTAACCACGTGCGTCAGGTGGCGCGCGAGGACAAGAAGAAGGTGATGTCGTTCGCCAGCGAGCTGAAGAAGTTGACGAGCCGCAGTCGCAGCATGACGACGGGCGCCGCGGTGGACGGCCCCGCCCACAGTAAGGACGAGAGGGCTGCATGCTGCGTGGCGCTCACCGAGTTGCACGAGTGAGCCTCGCGCGCTGCTCCGTGCATGAGGAGTGCAGCAGAGGTATTGTACCGCATTAACAACCTTGGACCGAGTGTCGTGCTTGGAGTAACACCATGTTAGTTGTTTGGACATTTAACTCTTAAACACGGTTCGGTAGTGCGATGTAAGTGAAACTTCAAATCTGCTTCATCAACCAGTTGTAGTATTTTTGGTCTCCTCTAGATGGCACTCTCTGGTCAACATTGGACTGGCTTGCCATTTTTTTAAACCCTTTTTTAAAACCAACAGCGCCACCTAGAGGACTCAAAAATACAACCACTGGTTCATGAAGCAAATTTGAAGCTTCGTTTGCCCAACACTACTTAATCGGGTCGCATTTGACATTCTACTCTGGCATGTGGTGACTTTCGCTAAAGTGAGCCAAAATACCAAAAGGTGTCAAATTTCATTCAAGAGCTACCCTGATTGCTGTACTATAATAGATTTAGAATTGGATTTAGATTTAAGAGTTTGCGGTTAATCAGGGAAAAATCTGGAAACTGCAAGGCCTTTACGTGCCATAAATGTATTTTTTCAATGGGAAAGTGAGCTTGAAACCGTTTTGAGAAAAAAAATAAATAAAAAATCAGTCACCACCTCAGACCCTCAACAACATACTGTCAACAGAATATAAAGCTTGATAAACTCGCCACTCTCACCAACTTTATAACCGTTTTTGACATCAGTGGTCAACAATTGTCACCCGTGCAGGGTACGCGAGCGTGAGCACGGGACTCAAAGTGTGGATGGCAGAGAGCCAGGTGGGGACGGGATGTCGCGCACAGGCCTCGTCTTCCTTGTCCACCAGAGGGCAGCAAAGTCCCGGCGCCTTCCCCGCCTCCTCCCTCAGCCCGTCGGCGTGGAAGCTTCACATCCTTCAGAACTGGAAGGTCCACAAATGATGGAGATGGTCGTGACGGTGACATCCTTGGGGCCGATTTTCTTGCTTGGAGCGCGCCACAGCGAACCCCGGCGGCGGCGGCGGCGTTCGGAGATGAATCAAGGTGACGGAGGTCCGCGTTAGCGAGAAGAAGGCGGAACGTTTGGAGACAAGAGAGACGAGCTGGCTCGTTTACTTTCTGTCTTATTGTTTTGGCGTACTGGAGGACATTTTGGGTCGCAAAGGGACAAACGTAGAAGGAAAAAAAAAAATGCTCATTTAAAGGTTGAGCAGGACGCCAAACGCTTTCACGGTGGTCCTTTCGACGAATTGTATTTTGCCGTTACTGACAAGCGCACTGAAACGCGACATCAAGGTTTTCAAACAGCATTTTGCACTATTGATTTTTTTTTTTCTGTACAGTTGCTGTCACGAGGCTTGAATGTGATTGGACGGTCAAAAGAAAGAAACAAACAAAAAAAAAAAGATCATCCGATTTATTTCTTTTGATTTCAGTTGGATTCGGGTGCCCAAACCGAACGAATTATTTGGCTTGACTTGACGAGGTTTGCGTTTTTCAGATTGAATTGATTGAAGTCATCTTCGACTTTTTTTGCGGCCCATTTTGTTGAATTTTCATATTTGCTTTCCTAAACACTCTTTCTTTCTGGGAAAAAAAAGAAAAATACACGACAATATAATTTTACGGAAGCCTTGAAATGTCACCTCTTTGTCAAGATCTTCATTTGCAGGGGGTGGCATCAATTCACATTCCATCTTCTAAAAGGAACACACTTTTATTCATTGAAAGAAATATTTATAATTATTTACTATGTAATGAGGTTAAAAATTGACAAAAGAATCACCAACCTTTAGCTTATGTCAAATAATAAATTTGTCGTCGGCCGGGTCCCAAAATTTTATTTTATTTTTTTCGATAAATATTCTAAATGAAACAAAAAGGGATCATGTCCTAAAGTTTCTGCAGTTTCTTTTTTTTTTCAACTCTTAATTCCCCCCCAGGATGTGTTATTATTATGATTATGTATTTTAATATTTGAAACAGATGTTATTTATTTGCCATTTAAAGCCCTGGTTGGCATTTAACTGTTATTTTCATGGACACGTCGTTTTTAATTTATTTTAAAGCGTTGGAAATGGAGATTGTCTTTATTGATGGTGTAAATTGTGACAAATGATTCATTCATGTCTCATTGATGTACTTATTCATCACTTCAGTTGTTCTGGAGTTGTAACTTTTTTTTTAATTAGTCGACTAGCTGGACAAAAGTAACACTACTATTTTTTTTTTTCTTTTTTAAATATTTCAATTGTGTATTCACGGTATAAATATCCACTGACAATTTGTTGACTTTGTAAGTGGTCATTTCTGAAAAGATAACAGTGACCATGATGACAGCAAAGGTTGTCCTGTTACTTGAATTTTCCATTGGATGAATATTTGTGGATTTGTTGCATTAGTGGAAGACCAATAAAAAAAATACAACATGGCAACTGTGCTGCGTATCGGATACTTTGACTACTTCAATACATTTCAGAGCAGTTATTGATGTTCATTCTATAGTATAAATTGAACCCCAAAAAATAATCGATATTCATAGCCTTTGTTAAATTTTGGGATGGAAAATTTTTTTTTTTTTAAACATATGTACACATAATTAGATTAACAATTTGTTAAACTTTGGTCACACATTTGCACAACTTTAATGATAATTCTAATCAACATTCGGACATGAAGTGAACCACCATGACACGGGCAATTAGCGCTCTCTCGTGGTGGAACCTTGATACTGCAGTCAGTGAAATATGCCAGGCTCATTAGCCGCACGTTCGCCAGTTGACAATTTTGACACCTGCTGCATGCCCTCGTTTTCATTCGACGCTCGTTTAGGATTTGGGTCAAACGTTGCCATAAGGATGCTAAATTCATCGATCTGCTGCAAGGTAACGTTTTAATCATCCACACTCTCTGTCAAGTTTTTGGACATTTACGTGCACATACTTACGATTAAAGTGTTACTTGTAAACAACGATAGCAAAGCGACGTCCTTCCTGTTAATTAAAACGCCAAACTGCAAACTTTTTAATGCTAATTTTAGCTTAGCTCATCCATTCAACTGCGTAAAAAAGGAAACGGACGCACATAGTTGAGAACGTCATTGGACGACATCTTTATTTTATTTTTTGATACCGTTTGCCAAGCACCTTGACAAAAAAAAACATACAAGACGTCGCGAATCGCTGCAAAGAGTCGCACAGTTTTTAAAATGAGTCGTGACACTGAACGGGAAAGAAATAAATGATTCACAAAAATCTAATTCAAGGCAACTTTTGATGACGTATGTGACTTGGCTGTCGCACGGCTGGAAATTTCAAACCAATGCGCTCCACTTTGTATTTTTTTTTTGACATGCTGATTAGCCTTTTGAAAGTGGCACTTGAGCGTCCGTGTTTTTGAAGCGCAAATGAAGATTTATTAAGATTGAAGATTGTTGTAACGTGTGAGGGTGTCAGTCATAGTTTGGTCATGGGGATGTGAAGGTTGTTCCAAGGCCCCATCCAAAGCTCCTCCTCGTCCGACTGCGTCCTCTCACTGGGACATCTGGGAAGATCCCTCATGACCAAGCCTTCGTCTCCTTTGCTGTTATTGCCGTCCACTCCGGACTCTCTCTCGCCCTCTCCCAGTTCTCTGTCCTCACCGGTCCCGTTCCGAAGTCCGCCGTCGGTCTGAGCGTCACCGTTGGAGGGCTGCTCCGTGGCCACGTTGCTGGCGGACTCTGAGGAAATGCTGGATTGTCGAGTGTCGAACACGTTGACTGTCTTATGGATGTCAGTTTTGGTAAACATAGGGCTCGCGGGCCCGCCGGGTCCCGAGCTCTTGAAGGTGCACAAGGTTTTGACGCCGCTGTCCGGCCCAGTTCTGGGGCTGTTCAGGGGCAACTTCTCCTCCAGTGTGGCGGCCATTTTGTCCAGTTTTTTAAAGTGCTTGGCCAGCCGTGAGCTGAAAACGGGCGATGGGGGCTTGGTGGGTGTTACGGAACGGCGGGTGCGGATGACGGAGCCGTTCTGGGCCACGTAGAGACCGCCGTTGACGTTGGTGTGGTTGTTAAAAGTGGTGGTGGAGCGGCCGCGGGGCGGTTCTGGGGCACTGTCGTCACCGGTGGAACTAGTTTCGTACTCGCGGTCCAATACCAGCTTGATCCGACGCTTTCGGCTGCCGTGCTGGGGGATGAACACAAACGCAAGTCAGGAGTTGCTGCTGACATGAAGTGAAACGTTTCATAAGAACGTTTCATAATTCCCACTTCTTGTAGCGACATGGTGAAGTGGTCTTAAAAGCCCTTAACGCTTCCATTTGATTTCACGCGCTCACAGCAAACACAAAATCCAAATCAAGTTGTCTGAAAATTGTCAATGTTTTTCAAGGTCGATTAAAAAATTGACGCAAAGGCACAGGTGGGAGCAGGAGCGAGGAAAGGGCTCAGGAGTACCGAAAAACTACCGAGAAGCAACAGGCGCAGTTGAAAAATAAGCTAGTAATGAAAATGACGCTTTGAGTCCTCTAGATGGCGCTGTTGGTTTAAATAAAGGGTTGAAAAAATGTCAAGTCAGCCCAATGTTGAACAGAGAGTGCCATCTACAGGAGTCCAAAAATACGACAACTGGTTCATGAAGCAGATTTGAAGCTTCATTTACCCATCACTTGGTTATACTGAAATGTTTGGTAGAACCGGAGCTTTTTTTGACTGCTTTTTAAGATAAGTGGACAACATGCCCCGCATGAAACTCAAAGCAAGAAAATCTCACGCAGGTCACTGCAGGACACTCAAAGTCTTACTTATTGGCAAAGAACTAAATCTTGAAAGGAGCTCCTCTGCGTCTCCATCACTCTCCCCGTCCTGATCAGTAATCTGTCTCTAGGCGCTTGTCTCCTCCTCGCTGTCCTCCATTATGGGCGACAAGGCGTCCGAGAGGTCGATGGTCTGCGGCGGTGACTTCCCTTTATGGTCTTCATTGGAAGAGTCTCGATATGTTTTTGGTTTTGAAAGCGAAGAGTATCTCGTGCTTTGTGTCTTGTTCTTGCGATGTTCTCTAATTCTGCCTCGCCGCTTGGGATCTTCTCGTACTTTACTTGCCGGTGCAGCTCTTTGACCGCCAGAGTCTTGCCGCTCGTCACTATCTGATCCTGACTCCCTCTCAGAGTCTCCTTCCCCGTCCCGGCTGCCGCTCTTGGACTGGCTTTCCGTATCCGATTCGGTCTCTTCGCGCTCGGACGAAATGCTCGAGCTGGGATTGTTGGAGTCGCTAAAATCCGACTCGGAATCGCAATGATGGGACAGTCTTGGCCATCCCTCCGAAAAACTGTAGTCCCCTTTTGCCAGCCTCCCCCCTTCAGCTGCATGGCCTCGATGTGACATGAACGCAGAGATGCTCATATCTCCTACGGAGTCATCCATCTTCCGAACCCTCCCGCCCCCTCGATCCCCGCCATTGCGCCACACTTCGCCCCCTCTGGCGCGGCCTTGGAGTCTTCTGTTAAGGGAGATAAAACCGAGACCATCGTTCAGTTTTTGTTTCCTCCCCGACTGGACTGCCTCGGCGGACCCTCGCTGATGACTCCTGTTGATAACGAGACCGCCATTGGAGACCAAACCAGGAAGTTCTCCCCTGCGCTCCGACCCGAGACCCTCTCCACCCGCCTTGATCCTCTCCCAAGTTTCCCTTTCTGCTCTGGCCCGCCATATTTGAATCCTTTCATCTTCTTCCCCACTTCGAACCGCCATGTTTTTTCTCTTTGCTACCTCCCCGATCTCAAACTCCTTCCTCGCACCTCCTCCCTGTCTTTCCCCGAACATCCCTCTGCCTTCAACTTCCACCGGTTCGATTCTGGCTTTGTTCCACAGCCGGTGGACGCCGGGGGGCCGCGCAGCTGTTTTACTCGAGGACAGCAGCGAACTCATGAGAGCCCTCAGCTTGGCAGCGGGGCCCAAACTCGCTGGCGTTGCGCCATCCTCGGGTGGATGCCTTTTGTCCGTTACGAGTGCCGCTGGGGTCATTTTTGTGGTGCCGTTTGGAGGCGGGAGACGAATCTGCCGGTAGGGACGTTGGGGTGGTAATGTGCCGCCTTGAAATTGTCTTCGAACCTGCTGTCATGGTCGGCAGTGTCCCAAAAACCAGAGGGGACATTTTAGAATTGGAAATGAACAATTGTAATAAAACAAAAAAATTTTTTTTTTTTTTTTTTGATGGACCTGAATTAAATTTTATGCTACAAGCTATGAGGTTGAACTCTTGTTTTGTTAGGCCATTGGAATAAGCAGGAGTTGAAATAGGTTCATTTACATTTTCTGTTACGCCCCCTCCAGCAAGAAGAAAACAATTCGTGCCCCCCGCCCCCCCACCACCACTCCCTCTCCGCCTCAACTATGAACGATAGCATTTTCGTTGTAAAACAAAGTTAATACTCGCTGCACAATATGCAAGCAGAGCGCCACTGCCAACTAGTGGAGTGGAGGTGCAATTACACTTTATTTTAATAAGAAGAGAAAAAAAAAGCATGGTCACACGCGCCCCCCTCAGCATCGCACCATGCCCCCCAGGGGGCCCCGCCTACTATTTGAGAAGCACTGATTTAGATTTCGCTGATAAAAATCAAACTAATTAAGACAAAATGTCGTCCACTTCAACTCGTCTCGAGTTCTAGCGTGTTGCGCTTGCCTCTGCTTCGGATTCCTGCGGGCTGTAGTAGTAGCTGCCGTCGTCATCGACAACAACCTCGCCGTATTCGTCGTAGAGGCCCGAGGGCGAGATCAGCTTCCGTCGACTGCCGTACTGAGGAAGGTCATAGCTGGCGACGCAAACAAAAAGCATAAAAAAAAAAAAACACGCAACAAGACATTGCGGCGTACTTGAACAAACCCAAGGAAACGCTCTTTTCTCTGAGCTTAAACCAATCAGAGGTGAAGACAAGAGGAATCATCTTAACAAACAAAAGATTATGCAGAGCCACTTAACGCGGCGGCGTGCGATGGGAGGGGGGCACTGCAGCATGATTCATGGACGTCTCACTAAACCCGATTTAATCGCAAAAGGAGCATCTTCTCACCAGCAGGCATTTTGTTAGCAAAGAAAATGATGGAATTTATTTATTTATTTATTTTTCTCTCCTTTTTTTGTCCCACTGTGCTTTGCTGGGAGAATCGCCTGCTTCCGTCGGCCAAAAGAAATGCGCTCATGTATCAGCGCTTATGGACTCGAGCCCCCCCCTGGAGCCAGAGATTTGGATGACACACACAAAAGACGATATAACCCCCCACCCCCCACCCCGCCCGGCGACGATAGAAGCTCTTGTGATTAAAGTAACAAATCTGCTCGCGGCCCTTTTGGCTCGCTTTCCAGAGAGCAAAGTTGCCTCGTGTAAATCACTCCGCTTCCGGTCAAGTCTGTTCCGTCCTAAACACAAATGCGGCAAAGTAAACAATCGAGGATGTGAAAGAGAGGACGGACTCGCTCGTAAAAGGCTGCTCATACGTACAGTAAGGACGCTTAATCGAAAGTCGTAAGAATTGCATGCTGTCAATATGCAGTTTCTTTTTCGTTCTCATAACCAACCACCAGGGGGCAGTCAAACATTGGGAGTAAATCGTTGCAGGTGACAGAGGGACAATGTGAATAAAAATGCAACAGGCTCCATTGTTGGTTTCTTGGACCTGTTCTGTTATTCTTGCAACATGTTCAGTCACTTGAAGTTAATATGCTCTTTCAAAAAAAAAAAAAAATCAAATTGTTGTTCATTGTGAGTGCCAAAATGAGTTGTTCCCACAAATCACACATAATGATTGCATGTGTTGCTGCTGTTATTGGGAGCGTTGCCATGACTACAACATCCATGATAAATTTTAACAGCCTTTCACGTTGAGCTAGCTCACTTCTGAGGAAATTAATTGGCGTTTAAATATTCAATGTTTAATTCTCTTGTTTTCTGTCATTTTTACAGCAAACTCCAACTGGAACCGCTCGCGTCGCCTCCCATTTGGATTCCCGGAAGATTCCATTTGGATTACTCAGGTGAGCGCCACGTCCACGTTCCCACAATGGACAAAAAACGTGCCCCGTTTGTTTGTCGGCTACTTTTGTTTGTTCGCCTTGTGTTGTGTACTTTGTCAGCAACTTTGTTTAGTGCTTTGTCTTGCAGCAAAGCTTGAACCCGAACAAATGCAACAGCCACGGCGATTAGATTCGAGTCCCGCAGGGTGGAAACGTGTGATTTTTTTTTTTTTTTTTTTAGCTGTTCCTGTTTATGTACACATTCAAAAATGAGTTGGTGGATTTTGCTGCAAGCCAGCAGCATCTGGCCTATTGTGAAAGTGTGTGTGTGTGTGTGTGTGTGTGTTTCCATGGCAGGCTCCCTGATTAGCACTGTTGCTACACTACCTAGACAGAATTATCTTTGTGAGGACTTGTGTGTGCAGAATGTTGAGAAAAAAAACAACTAATGAGCGAGCCTTGCAGTTGGTGAACTTGCATTTTGCACGTTTACGGCGTCAGCGCAAGTGTGCCATTGTGTCTTATTGTGGGTGGCAGCTTAAAAAAAAAAAACAAGATGCAGCTCTAATTATCATTTCTATACAATGCATCGGTGTGGAAAATAACACTCACACACACACACACACACACACACACACACTCCCGCACGCACGTACACTTTGGGGAGGAAATCCATCGTCGTCTTGTTCACAAATGTTTTGATCGACCGCGTTCTTTTGTGTTTAATGCGCCGCCCTTGCTTCTTCCAATAAAAGATAAGCGGAGAAGCTTTTTTTTTTTACAGTCTCACACGCGCATTGACACTGTATGGGAAAAAAAAATCGATTTTTTTTTTTCAGTGTAGCCCAACGATAAACTTTAGTTGACATGGGACAGACGAGCCGATGGAAAACGACCAAATGTGAACTTGATTAAAAAATGGTAAGGAAAGAAAGCAAAATTAAAACATGAAGGGTCTTGGCATTGAGCCTTGAGGGACACCCACAATTTTGACATAGAATTAATCATGCAAACACGAGTACTGACCCTTGATCATAATTGTAGTAATCCTGTGTGTAGTAATCCTGACCCGGGTCGATGCCGGACTCCATGGATAACTCCTTTCAGAAGGACGCATCGTTAATACAACGTAATGGACGTACACGGAGCAGGCGGTCATGCTCGTGAATCACTTTCCACAATGAGTCAGCAAGAGGTCAAAAAAGAGAGACCGAGTACCTCAGGTCTGAGGAGAGAAGGTCGGAGGAGTTGTTGTGACTTTCAGAAGAGAAGAGAAAGACAAATTGAGGGCAACACAAACTCCAACACATTTGTGCTCTCAAACGCAAAGCGATTTTTGGTCGTCATTTTTAGCCACAAATGAGTGCCGTCTAAAAATACGCATTTGTGGCCTCTTGGCAACTTTGCGCAAAATGCAAGCAAGGAAAAAAGGAACTGCTAATATACGTCAACTTTTTTTTTCCTTCTTTTTCAAGTAATCATAAACGAGAGACAAGCATGCGAGAGAGGAAAGCGAAGACGACGTCCATGCAACTTGGGAGAAGCGACGGCAAGCCGAGACCTACCTCATGTTGTCCGTACCTACGACTGCGAGACGACAAGGAGGGGGGGGGGGGACAAAAAAGAGGCGGAGCAAAGACGCACTGTAAGTGAATCCACATTTCTCATTTGACGTTACGCAAGCGATGGCAAACATTTTACATTTGATGGAATCTCATTTGGAAGTGCAACCGAAAAGCGTGTGCTCGTTTTTCATAGACTGAATTCTTGATGTCACGATGGATGGCGATACAGGGATCGATACTGGGCCGATACTGGTCATGGGAGTAAAAAAATATTTATTTTAATTTTAAATGGAAGTGAACAAAAGTATTACAACAATAAAAAAAAAAAAAGTTTTTAGAAAATAAAAAATCAACAAGCTTTATTTATTTCATTTTTTTCCAAGTTCGGCGGGCCGGATTAAAACATTGAACGGGCCGCATGTGGCCCCCGTGCCGTAGTTTGCCCACACCTGCTTTAGACTTTCGACTGTTTGTCTCGCCGCGCAGATGCACAACAGCCGCTAAAAAAGGCTGAGCGCTATAAAAAAAAAAAAAAGAAAAAAAAAAAGCAAGATCGGATTATGCGTTGAAATGAAGGTGTGAAAAGCAAGATGGAAGATGCCCGGACGAGCGTGAGCCAATTGCAAGAAAAATTGACACGGCGGCGGCGGCTCAGGGAGCGCATGAAGGCTTGATAGATGAATGGCGGCTTTAAAAGGTGCTTCGCGGGTCATCATCTGGTTCAAAACGAAACAAGCGCATTCGCCGTCAGTGCACGTGCGTGCGTGTGCGTGCGTGCGTGTGCGTGAACACAAAGATAAGTCCATCCTTGTGCTCTCATTACTCTGACAGACACTTTATGAGGTCCTCTGGAGACAATCTGAGTTGTGTCACAAACACACATGGAATGATTGACTCGTTTATATCCTTTCCACCTTGAACGGTTTCGCGCGCGCGGCCGAGTAAACGTTATTTGTTTCTTCGCGACAAACGCGCTTGTCATTTTTCTTTCATGTCACACACCTACCGGCGTTCAAGCGCCGTCACCTTCAGCATCGTGCTGACCCTTCATTCATTTGCTCTTTTTTTTTTTTTTTTTTTTTTTAACCTGTCAATCAAATTTCTAATCAAAAGGGTTCTACCTTGCCGGTAAAAAAAAAAATCCCAAAGAGAGAGAGAGAGTTGGTTGAAAATGTGCTGATTGCTGAATTTTTTTTTTTTTTTTTGCCCTAAACTGTCAAAACTCTATAAAAGTTTTCAATCAACGTAGCGTGACCTCTGCGGAATTTGTGTTGGGCAATAACTGACTGTAAAAGGTCCACAGCGGTCATGTTTCAAAGCAGGTTCAAATAAGAGCTGAGGTTTATAATTTGAATATTGAAAGTGCAGCGGCGGTCCAAGTTCCGTTTATCGACTTTTGATTTAAAAAAAAAAAAAAAAAAAAAAGGTTGCTATGTTGTTGTATTTGAAATCCAGACGATTTATTAAAAAAAAAAAAAAACATCTCATGCAATTGATCCCAATGGGAAACGATTGTGAAAAATGTTAAAAAAAAAAAAAATTGTACATAAATAAATCAAACAATAAATGGACAACACGAACTACATGACAGAAAAGGACAGTCTTCATAATTTCCACCAAAGAAGTGTGTTCAAATGCACTTAAAAAATTAAACTGCAAACATGATTGTCAATAAAGACGATGGATGAAAAAAAAAAAAAAATTAAATGAGGTCACTACGAGATAAACAACAAAACACCGCGGGATCTATCTAATTGTAGAAAAAGCCAACAAAAAGAGCAAAAGGACATTGTAATCGGCAAAATCCCGTCCGCAAATCTCCCCGCGCGATGTCGGGAGATCACGCTGTTGTCTGATTATTACTGTCGGAGCTCATTTGGGTCCAGAAGGTTACGATTGGAGGTTCTGTTTACGTGTCGTCCTTAAAACGGCAAAACAATGACGAACGGGATTGTGAAAACAAATTCCAGAGTGTGCGCGTTGCACGTCAGAGAGGTGAAGGCTAGAGGACCGTGGACTGAGGGGGGAATCGTTTCTCCAGCTCCACCACGATGGAGTTCATGTTTGGGTTTGGCTGAATCTGCGGAGGTGACGGGTTCACTTCGCCATCTCCTCCTCCGCCGGCTACGACGTCCGAGGAGTCGAGCGAGTCCACCGAATCAGACGCGCAGTTCTTCGTGACCTTTTTGAGCGGGATCTGTTTCTGATCGATCTGGCTGAACATGTTGGCTACGGACTTCTCGATGTCGGCGATATTCTGGATGTTTTTTAAGATGCCTTTCAGCTCCCTGCGGGGAGGTTCCGGTTCTGCCGGCAGGGGTCGGGGTGCGGGTCGGAGGGACACGGGTCGCAGGGCGGGCGCCTCGGAAAACGAAGGGAGCACAAAGGTGGATGGTCTTAAGAGAGAGGGCGACAGTGGCGGAGGGAGGGGCGGCGGAGGGGGAGGCGATGGGAGAGGAGGGCGGGAGGAGAGAGATGGTGTCGGGGGGAGAGGAGGAGGTGAAGATGGGTGGACGGGAGGTGGAGTGGCGGCGGGAGGTGATGGTGGGGACGGGGCAGGAGCAGACGGGGGTGGCGGCGGTGGAGTGGAAGGAGGATCGGGGATGATGTCTAAATGTACCGAAAGTCTGTCGTCCAGAATCGACTTTTCCATCAGACCCGACCCAAAGCGTCGTAACACCGGTGGCGTCGGCTTGTGGCTCGGCGGAGGAGTCCCGCCATCCGTTTGGGTGATGATGATACACGGGGGACTCTCTCTAGGCTGGACGTTTGGAGAACTAGTGGCAGAGATGCACTTGGGGTACTGAGGGGAGTCCGGGAAGACGGAAAGGAGAATATCAGGGGACAGAGACGCCCGTAAGTCTCGGTTTAACTTTTGTCTCATTTCCTGGACGGCCTGCTGCTCGAACTGTCGGGCCTGTTGTTTAACGGTCAGCTTGGGCTCAAGACTCGGGCTCACCATCTGATCTGAGTCTAACCCGTGCTCAAATCCGGAATCCAGGCCGGCGTCTTTGCTCTCTTTGAATTCCGCCTTGAGAAGCTCCAGTTCCCACTGGACGGGGTCCATCACCACTTGCCTTCTCAAGGCATCGTACATCTCTCGGCGATGTAGCCTCGACGGGAGAGTCCAGCTGTGGCCGCCTCCTGATCCCCTCCCGCTGTCGCTGCCGCTGTACCCACTGAATCCAGTTTCTCCTCCAGGGGAGCTGATCCTCAACCAGGCCTCTCGAAGACGTTTCCTGGAAGGCGAGAAGTGCCCGAGAAGGTCTCGCCTCCTCTGGCTTCGTCCAAGAGTCTCCGGACTGCTCAGGGTTCCGTCCTCGTGGTAGATGGGATTTTTGATTGTCAGAGGGTTTTCATCCGACAGAAAGGTGATGCTGGACTCGGACTTGGGAAGTTTGTTGAGCACCCCTCCGTTGGCGACGCACTGCCGGTGGGCGGCGATCGCCCGGGTGGCGAAATCGGAGATCAGGCGCTGGCGATCGCTTTCGTCCAAACTTCCGGCACTGCGGCCGCAACGGCTGGCGCGAGGATGCAAGAGAGGAAAAAGTAGAAATGAAAGATGGAGAAGGACTGACGTGAAGGAGAGGTCTCTGCCGATAGGGTTAGGGTACCGGGTCCTAGAAACTGCAAACGTTGAATCAAGGACTCTGGACGCAAGCCAACTGGACTCTTCTTGGATGTTGAAGACCATCACCCTATCTTACGCCATCACGAATCGTCTTCTGTCCTGACATCTCCCCCGCAAATCGTCTCACTCTGACGGGGAGTTTTCCCGCCGGTCATTCACAAGCAACCAACAACAACTTTCAGGATCTCACACTTGAACTGGATTTGGATTCATGGTGACACGTCTTCAACAACCAAGAAGAGTCAAGGCGCCTCAATTTAACGTTAGCAGACGACGTGAAGCTAGTGACGAGAAAACCAGTGGTTGTATTTTGGAGTCCTCTAGATGGCGCTGTTGGTTTAAATAAAGGGTTTCAAAAAATGTCAAGTCAGTCCAATGTTGAGTCAGAGAGCGCCATCTACAGGAGTCCAAAAATACTACAACTGGTTCACGAAGCAGATTTGAAGCTTCATTTACTACGTGAAAGATGTGGATGAAAAATTTTTGAAAAGGCGTACATCCACATTTGGAGATCTCCTCTCGACGGTTTTAGGTCATATTGGACCGGGATCACAGCTGAGGGATAAACACGGCAAAAGCTGTAGACTGCAAGAGGTGCGCTACGAAGAAGCCGCCGTATCACATCTATCACCGACAGCAGGGAGGGATCAATCACTTTTTGCCGTGCTCTGAAAGTTTGCAGATTTTCCCCCTTTTTTTGATAAGCGACCGATTTGAACGCACGCATGCGCCGCTATTTGCAGAATCACTTCTTGGAGGGCAAAAAGAAAACTGCACACTTCCAAAGCACCGCCTTCCACCTTGAAAAGTTCCTTCAACCTTGCGCTACTCGTTTCTACTGTACAAGATTTTTTTTTTTTTTTTTTTAGGTGGCGCATTAACCAATCCACGGCGAAAAAACTTTGAATATTTTACTCACTTTGGTCTGTCGGTTTTGCAGAAAGGCGGAGAGATGAAGAAGAGATGGTTTAACATTCAGAACAAGTTTTGTCGGAAACACAAAAAGGGAGGGGGGGGAAGCTTTTAGAGGCGCAATAGCAGCAAGAATAAATTTTTATAGTCCGTCGGTCGACAAATATAACGATGTGAACATAACTTCTGGAATTTCTCGTCCTAATTTGTTTTGTCAGGTGTTTCCGAAATAATATTGCTTTGGAGCAATTCCGGCAACGAGACATTTTACGGCGCGCCAACGCCAAATAAGATACATTTAAAAATAAATTTTCCAAAAAGGTAATGGAAACGACACATTGAAAGTCCGGACAAGCGCCAGGAGCGACGAAAAGGAAATGAAGTCGACCGAGTTGTTTGATAACGGAGCCCGGTTCCGGATGTGCAAACTTTTTGCGCTTGGCCTTGTTTTATTCTTTGATAAAGAAGGAACTGTTTGTACTTTGCCAGTTGCCAGCCTTGCTGAACTCATTGATGTTCCACAAAATACCAACATGCTCGCGTTCCAAACAAAAACACAGCGACAAATACTCTTGCCGTCTTATCAGCGGAACTAATGATCGCCCGTGGTGGTCGCCTTGTAAATTACGAGCGCTATTTATTTCAATTATCTCATCTCGGGTTTTTCATTTTTTTTTTTTTTTTTTGCAAGTTGACGCCGCCTTGCGTGAAATGCCACGTTGTCCTTTTTTTTTTTTTTTTTTTTTGATGGAGCGCGCCCCATCACGCACACGCAGGGCTCTCATGTTAATGGCGGTGCGGAAAACAGACGGGAGTGCGGCGACGCGTGCGATGCCGATCGGGGCTTCGTCGCAACTTCATCTCGGTGCCTCGGAAAAATGAAAGCGTCTCGCGCGGCGCCTCGAGTGCGCTTGGCTTGTTGAAAAGCTGCGGATGGAAATTAATAAGTCGTCGCTGTTTGAATCTCGTCCCGCCCGTTGAAACGGAGGAAAGTGTCGGTGGTATTAAACGCAGTTGGCCTTGAGGGATGTTGAGGTGAGAAACGAGGTTGTAATGTCACGTGAAAAACAGACTCTTGTTGATTGAGCAAAAACTGGGCTGAGCTGAAATGATTTTTTTCAGTCTTCTTATAGTATGCCACCCTCTAGTGGTCAACAGTGAAATTACACCGAAAATGAATGGAAAGCCGCACAAAATTAAGAGTAACTATCTAATCGTAAAATGTTGTCAACACTTACATGGCGTTGTCGCCCAGCTCTTCGTATAAGTTGTTGGCGGTGCCCCCTACGGGTTTGCCGCTCGGCAGCGCCATCTGGATGCGGGCGGTCTTGGCACACTCTTCCTGCCGTCTGCATAGGAAGCAGAGAGTTTAGAGATGTGAAGTGGAACCTTAGGAGGGCTTAAAAAGTGCCAGTAAATCCCTCGCTACACGCGTCCTCGACAAAGACTGCATGCCAACGACCGGCAATTATCTACATCATGTGCTTGCCGTGGGGGGGGGGGGGTAGGGGGGGGTGCTGGATTGTGCCTCTCGGTATGGAGATTTAATTTACAGGAGCCAAGAAGTTCTCTTGTAGTTGCCTCATTATAATACCAAACGAGAGCCTCAGATATGACTAAAAAAAAATAAAATAATTTTCAACATATTTTGGCGTATTGTATTTTGGTCACATAGTGAGAAGCAAAAAATGATAGACTTCACCTTTCTTTTCTTATTTTACTAAAAGCTTGCGTTTCTTTACTTGAATCTTTTGTTTGTTTTCATGTTTTGTCATTCTTTCCCCGAATTGGTCAGGGGTTACAGCGCCACCTGCTGCCTTGGCATGCACGACCATATTGAAACTGTACTCACTCTTTAAATCTGCCGATGAGGCGTTCAGTGGAGAAACATGAACAGAACGAGAGAGAGAGATGGAGAGACAGATCAGTCACTCTTTGAAGCGTCAATCACACAAATACCTGGGACAAATGTTCCAATTTGGAGTTATTAGAAAGTAAAAAGTCCAGTGATCACCATGCTTGATGGCGCCGATCTCAGTTAATTAAAATCATTTGTGAAGAGGATCAGGATATGTTGGGGTGTGTGTGTGTGTGTGTGGGTGTGTGTGTGTGTGTGTTAATCATTCATGGCCACATGGTTAGAATTACTGTAACATCTTAATAAAGAAGTGTGTTTTAATAAATTCAAATTAGGAGCACTTGAGGCGTAAAGAACTGAATTTTTTTTCCCCGAATGATATCATGTATGGGCCCGGAATATGTATTCCCTATGATCATGGGGGATTCATTGTACTACCGGCCAAGTGGAAAAAAAAAAAAAAAAAAAAAGGATCTTTGACGTCTTTACCCGTCAATGGCAGTGAATGAGTTAAAAAATAATAATAAATAATAAATTAAATATGGAGTTCCACAGGGCTCTTTATGTGAGCCTCTCCAATGCACATTTGTTTTGTTTTCTTTAGGCAATAAAATTTACTTTCAACTCCGAGTTGAGGAATAAATTATTCATCCATTCATTCATTTGCTTGGAGAATGTTAAATAAGGTGCACGTACTGCCTGTATGTGATGATCACGACCAGTATGGCGGGCACACAGCAGATGATGATGATGACCGCCAGGGCCAACAGCGCCCCCTCTGTGTAGCCGACAGTCTGCACAGCCTTCTTCACGCTGGTCACCACTTCGGGCGTTCGGATCTCTAAAATGCGGCCGCCGGGGGGCATGAAGGGCTGGAACTCTTTGTTGATGTCGAGGAGTTTTCCGTCAAGAAACCTTAAAACGCATGGAAAGGCGGTTTTGGAATTTGAACATCAACGGCGCTTGGCATCCTTCTTACTTGTGGAGCTCCTGCCTGGACACGGCTCTATACGTCAGCGGGTCGATAGCGTAAATCATCAGGTCCGATTTGGTGTAGTCCTCTTGTTCCAGTCCTTCTCCGTGACGATGGGGACCGATGGTTTCCACGAACACCTTGGCTCCCGGAATCTGCTCCTGAACGTAGCGCTCTAAAATTCTGACAAAAAGAAATAGACCTCTTTGGTTAAACACCAGGCTGCATGTTTCGCCGAATGAAGTGCCGCACACCCACGCATGTGCGCATTCTTTTTCTGCTTCTTTAGAATCCCGACAGCAAGGGCACGCCGCCTGCTGTGCAACATTGATTCCCGTCCCCGCGAAACACCTGCTCGCAGCAGGGAAGGTGTGTTTCTCCGTCTGCGCGTACTGCACCAAAAAAATAACGGTAGCAAGCTCCTGTCAGGCTCTGAGATACTACCCGGGCAAAAATTCATCATTACTTGTGTATTAATTCTCCATTAAATAAATGTTTGTGCTTGAGAACGATAACAACACACATCGCGATCAATGTTGTCAAACGCTCTCCAAGCTGAGATCGTTACCTGAGCAGTTTGTCTTTGTTTTTGTCCACATACGTCGGTGGGACGTTCGAGACGACCACCTGCATGTCCAGCTGGTTCACCACGGACACCTGAATGTGAAAAAATTTAATGTTTGTCCACGTGCCCTAATACTCATGTCCATGTGGTCCATCTTCAAACTCGTCATTTTGAAAAAAAAAAAATATATGGTTAATGAAGCTTCAAATCTGCTTCATGAACCAGTTGTAGTATTTTTGGCCTCCTGTAGATGGCGCTCTCGGTCCAACATTGCCATTTTTTAAAACCCTTTATTTAAACCAACAGTGCCATCTCGAGGACTCAAAAATACAACCACTGGTTCACGAAGCACATCTGAAGCTTCATTTTCCCCGTCACTACTTTTAACCATCGCGCCGATACTCGCCACTATCTCTGCCGTGCTGCTGTGTCCTCGCCCATAGTCGTCGGTGGCGACCACCTCAAACCTGAAGTAGGAGCGTCGCATGTTGCGGTACATGATGGCCGTTTTGACCACGCCGCTGAGCGGCTCGATGACAAAGCCGTCTTTGCTCTCCTTGCCGTCTTTCCCGGACAACGGGGCGTTGATGAGGCGGTACGTCATGGAGCTGTAGTTGCCGGTGTCTTTGTCCAGAGCCTGCGAGACGAGAATCATTTGATGCCGTCGTCAGCGTCATCGTCATTTTGGAATTTAATTAATGACATCATCGTAATTGTAGCTGGATCCGAGGATTCCGGCAGGCGGTCTGAGCGGAAGGCGCCTCATTGTCAACATGCAGAGATGGATGGAGTGCCTGCTCAAGCGTAGTCGGGGGTAACGGTGACAAAGATCTGAACGGTTCTATTCTGGCAAGGTTTGGGAGACCGCCTCTGTACAGCGACCACTGTCAGGTTTTATCGTCGACATGAAAAATAAACGAGCCCGGATTTCTTGTCGGGCCAGAGCCAGGCTCGCAAAGATGGCCTTAAAACTATCGACTGTTTTATCCCGCGCGATGACTCGTGCATATTCATCTTTCATGTCACGATGGGGGGAAAAAAGCCAGAACTCGCCTCTGAGGTGGAGATGGGTTTTATCCCGTCTTTATTAAAACTTTCCGTTTTAATGAAGCTATCTTAAGAGAGTGTTGGGTCTCTATGTAGAAAATTCAAAGCGGAGTGGGTTTGTTTTCTTTAGACCGTCCCCCCAAAAATATTATTTTTTTCTCTAAAGCTGATGCACAACGGTGACTATTTGAGATTGTACCATCAGCCCGCTAGGATTTCTAATGCTTTTAACGCTCCAAGGAAGAGTCAAATGCTACTAAAATGTCAGGTGCCCGGCGCACCATCTCCCGGCTTTTGACTTGGTTACAACGGAAAAGGTGCATTTGTAAAGGTCAGTAATATTTATGGAGAGGCTGCCGAGATCAACCTTCCCTTCATCTTTTTCTAGCACGTGGCGTCCTATTCAGCGAGATGGCCTCCCTCCTCCAGTCATAAATCATCCGCACGGTGGCCTGGCTGGCTCCATCTCTTCATCCCCTCGTGACTCTTGAGTATCTTCTTAATTAAATTGAGGATGACGCCGGTTGTTTGGGATCAACTTCCGAACCCTCCTGTATTGTCACAATCAAGGCAAGGAGACGCGAACATAGAACCGATCGGGTCGGGGTTTGCCCGAGCTTTCGAGAACCATGCGCAAAAAACGTTCCGTTGTTTACTGTGAACGTTTCCGAGACAGCCGAGAGATGTGCCAATTAGCTCCTAAGCAGAAGTCGATGGCGCCGAGTGACAACCTTACAGGGAGTCGTGGTACTGAATATGATCGGTTAAATAAATGTCAGGCACTCGCCGTGCACTGTGCTCCGTGTACTTTCAATTCATTTCGCCGGATGCCCTTGTGGTTTGGAGACTTGAGTATTTGACAGAAGAGGATGTGAAAAGATTAGAATAAAAGCCAGATCTGTGACGATCCAGTTGAGGAAACCCCACGAGAGGAGCGCTCGGATATTAATAACTTGGAGATAAAGTTTCGTCCTGATCCGGAACTCAATGGATGCCACGGAAACCAAATAATTTTCCTCCTAATTCTGAGATTGTTTTAAACGGTTTTGACAATTCAGTCGGGAATTTGGTTGGAGATCGTTCCCCATATCGGAATACGTTACTAAAAATTTGGTTCTGCTGTGCATGATTTGGCCACTGGGGGGCGGTGTAATACAGTCATGTAGACACAAACGAAAGAAGACTTTCACCACTACTTTGAGTCTGTAACTGCACAAACTTTTCCGCAGAGGATAAAGAATATATGATGTTGTGCGTCTACGACGTGTTGTTGTCCGCTGATGCCGCCGCAGTACCTGCACTTGCAAGACGGAAGTGAATGTTTTGGCATCTTCGGCCACTCCTCCGATGTAAAGCGAGGTGGTGAAAAGCGGCGAGTGGTCGTTCTCGTCCCGGACGTCAATCACCACCACGGCCGTGTTGGCTGAAATCACAAATGTTTGGAATAAGCACGGACGGGCACGGCCGCAGCTCCACAAAGGACGGAATCAAGCGAGTGCAACGTGGCAGATGAAGACATTTCAAAGGCAGTCTGGTCCCACTTTGACGTCGGAGTCACTTGTCACCAGAAAAGATAAGCCTCCATTGAGACCCGCGGCGCGACTTGACAACCGAAGGCAGGAGGAGGGGAAAAAAAAAAATGGCTTCTATGAATTTAAAAAACTTGAAATGCCTGCTAGCAAGGAGCATCACATTAAAGGCTGTCGGCAAAATAGAAGCGGGCAGCTATTACCTTTTTGTGCCCGGAGGTGACAACACAGAGATGTTTACATTTGCTCTAAACTGAAAATGCCACTGCAACCCTTTTCCTTTTCCTCTCCCCGCTCGACGACGGGAGAGGTTTTTGCTCGGGAGGAATGAATTATGCCAGTTGGCATTTACGCATCGTTCCTTCGCTAATGAGCGTTACGATCGCATTGGGTCAGTCTCTGAGCCACGAAAATAAAACTTGTGTTGCTACCTTAGTGTGCCCGATTATTGCTTTCAATTAAACACCAATAAAAGCAGTGATTTTTTTTTTTTTTTTTTTTTTGGATTAACTCATTCACTGCCATTGACGGATATAGACGCCAAAAAGCACATTCATTTTACTTGGGCTGCCACTGATTGAGTTAAAAAGAAAAAAATCATACAAAAGCATCATGATAATCTCCGTTTTAACACTGTTCTTGATTTCGGGAGTGAAAACGAAGCTTCAAAATTGCTTCATGAACCAGCGGTTGTATTTTTGAGTCCTCTAGATGGCACTGTTAGTTTAAATAAAGAGTTTAAAAAAATGCCAAGTCAGCCCAAAGTTGAACAGAGAGCGGCACCTACAGAAGTCCAAAAATACTACAACTGGTTCATAAAGCAGATTTGAAGCTTCGTTTACCCGTCACGAGTGTTCAGTATGCGTTCCTTTTATCGCTCATTACGCTCGTTTAGGTGTCTTGAAATCGTCACATTACCTATCTCTGACTATTTTCTCTTTGTCCTTGTCGCTTCCTCGAACAGAGTCGAAAAAGTCTGCTAGCATAAATTACAGTAAATGAAGCTCGAGCCAAAGTCTGCAAAGACATCTGTTAATTAGCTTCGATGAATATCCGCGCACGACTGAGAACTGTTCGTGTCGTAATATCGTGTGATAAGATGAGCTCGTTTACAGGAGAAGATTCAAAAGCGACGGTCGCACGTGCGCCATTTCCAATCAGACTCGGTCGTTCCGCCGGAGACCCACCGCGGAGACTCGGAACAAATTGTGAATTACGCACGCGTGAAGCCCAGGCGCAGAAATTAGGAGTGAATCGTGTCCGACATTACCATCCGAAGATTGGGGCTTTTACCAAAACAAAAACAGTCTCCTTTTTTTTTTTTTTTTTTCAAATGTGTTGACTGACGACACCTGAAATGCTTATTTACGATTCAAAGCTTCACTTAAGTCAGAAAATGAGAGCGCCGTGTCGTTTCGAATGCTATTGATTGGTTGGCTGATTAAAAGCGCGGCCCGGCGAGAATTGAATCGTCGCTAATGAACACAATGATGCAGAGCTTTGTTCCTGGCGGAATACTTAGGAGTTAAATTGCGTAAACGAAGCGAGCGTGGCGTGTGGTAAACAATATAATTAAAGACGAAAGCCAAGGAGACGAGCATCAATTAAGACGAGTCGAGCGGCACTCGTGGGGAAAGGCAGAAAGGGATCCATGGTCGGCCGTAAACGTGCCAATGCTGCAATTGGGGTCATTTAAAAATAAATAAATACATTTTACATCAATCCGTAAGGAGTATAAATATGCGACATAGAAAAAAAAAATGGAAAAATATATATATATATTTTTTAACATATTTGCATTGAGACATCTATCGCATTAATAACAATTTTCTTTTGTTCTTTCCAGTCAAAAGCTGCCGGTCACCCAGAAAGGATCATTGGCAAGCGACGATAAGGAGCACGGAAGAGAATACCTCATAAAGAGAGTCGGGGAATTTTGCAAATTGAAGGTAAGAGACAACGACGACCACGTCGAGCCTCAACCCGCAAAGACAGGTAAGCTAGCGTCACGGTTTAGCTAGCGTCACGGTTTAGCTAGCGTCACGGTTTAGCTAGCGTCACGGTTTAGCTAGCTGACGGTTGGTCACACATGAGAAATGTCACGTTTGTTTTTCATTGTGATGGAAAAAGTCATCAAGAATGCAGAGACTGTCAAAAATGTGAATTGTGAAAAGTGTTAGCGTAGCGGCTAAAGTGAAAATTCAGAATGCGACTGAGGAATTAGTTTTTTGCGACCGTATCATGGCAGATTAAGACTCACATCTGACTTCCACGTCAGCTCGTTTCCCCAACTCTGCTTTTGAACAACACCCCAACTGCTGCGCGATGCCCGGCAGGAACGAGGCTATGCTAACACGTCAGGGTTTATTGCCGCCGAGGCTGCGTGAGTGCCAAAATGGCTGCAAGGACGCAGAATGCTTTCATCCCACGTGTCCGCTCGCATGTCCTCATTAGACAGCGAAATGTCGGCCCGGAGTAAATCGTCACGACCCGTCCTGCCTCAAAGGAGGCCACTTGGTCGAAACGAGCTGACTTACTCTTGGAGGGAGCCCGCAGGTTGGAGGAAACCACCCTCATGGAGTCTGCTTCGACCTTGAGAACGTAGCTGGAGTTGGCCTCGTAGTCGAGCGGCTTGGCTGTGGATATTATTCCCGTTTTATTGTTTAACGCAAACACACCTGCAGCGGAGGAGGCAGGGAGAGAATATATAAGTTGCAAGCCATCAAGTGTGAAATCAACCAAGTCCATTTTTAGCCTAAATGCCCGTTTTGAAAAATTCCAATTTAGCCGAATTGGGGCGTCTCGTTTCAAAAAATGTTAATAATATCGAGTTTCCTCGACGATAACCGGGCGGCCGGCCTGGTTGAAGATCTCCCATTTTCAATCGACAGACACGGAAGCATCATCATGTCAAAGCCAAAAGGTAAGCAGAGCTGCATTTTTAGCACATATTACCGTTGGTTAACTCTGACAAGCGAGATATATTCGAAATGTTCGGTGAAGCAAATGCAGTATTTTCCGGAATATAAGCCGTGACTTTTTCACCTCGATTTTGAACCTTGCGGCTAATACGACGGTGCGGCTTTTCTGTGGATTTTTCTTTCACCAGTAGGCGGCGCTCTATAGTTAAGAAAATACGCTAAATAAATCTACATTTTCTTTTCCTCGTCTTGGGTCTGTTCTGTTTTAATTAGCAAAGTTGTTGCCGCGGCAAAAGATTTTAACAATCTGTTTATGTACCTTGATGTGCATTAGTGTTCTGTACATGCAGTAAACAATTTTTTTTTTTCTACACAGCTTGGAAAACCTTTTATTTTTTATTTTATTTATTTATTTTTTTTTCCAAAAAACAGCTGCTGCGGCTTATGTACAGGTGCGCGTTATAGTCCGGAAATGACAGAACTCAAGGAATAATCTTAGTTTCTGTGTATGAATGTCGGTTATGTAAATTCTTCCGAAGTGCTGCCTCCATGAGTGAAAATACCCAAAAAAATTCCAAAATGGCCCTCGTTTTTTTTTCCCCTTCACACACTATGCTGAAAGTCGCCGCTCACCTCGCCCTGCCGTCTACAGAAACTCAAACAGTCGTGCACCCGCGCACGCTCGCAAGCTATACTTAGCGGTCATGCAAATTAGCCAAGGCAGCCAACCAACGCAAACCGCTCGGCATAGCGCTCACCTCCCTCGTTGCCCTCCACGATGGAGTAGACGATGGTTTGATTGACAGCAGCCGCCAGGATGACTCCCACGGGGGTTCCGAGCGCGGCTTCCTCGCTCACGGGCGGGAACCTGGGAACACATCAGTCGAGCAACAGCCGCCTTTAGCAACATTAAATATGGATACGCCTTACTCGGGGGCCTTCTCTTTCCTCCGGAGGCTCGGCCGCAATCAGCTGAGATTTAAAATCTGTCAAGTGCTTCCAATGCGCCCCCGTTTCCTGTCTTTCCAGTCCTCCATCATAGCTTCCTTTTAAACATGATCAAAATGTTAGTTTTCTAATGACTTTTTGACAACCATTTTTGATCTTGATTAATTGAAATTTGAAGCGGTTTTATTTTATTTTATTTTATTTTTTTTTTTTTGCACGCACAACTGCCTCTACTTAAGTACAGTGAATTATTTTTGCACCAGATCTGCACTTGACAAAAAAGAACTAAATAAATACATAAATAAATAACTAAATAAATAAATAAATGAATAAATTAAATTAAATAAATCAATCAATAAAATTAAATAAATAAAATTACATAAATAATAAATTAATTAATTAAAAAATTAAAAAAAACAGCACATACCAATCAATAACATGGCGAAGAATTCAGAGGAAGTTTCCAAAGTTGCAAAAACTGTTGCGAGATAGCGAGCACTGGCTGGGAAACAATTAATTGTTTGACAGGTGTTGAACACATTTAAAAAATAAAAAAAAAATTCAATAACGCCTCCGCTCACTGAGATGTCGATGAGTGTGGTAGAGAAGGAGCTGGCGGATGTGCGAGAGCTCTAAGAAAACTGACAGTGCCCCCATTTTTTTCCACCCAGTATGCTTCAGCAACGCACTACTAATTGTTGTTGGATAATGAATTCACGTCATCGGATAAATGTCAGGCTGAATGCTGTGGTTGTAATGCAAACTTTTCTTTTTTTTTTTTTTTTTTAACTGAATTAGCACACGCTTTGCCAAATGTCAGCGAGAAATCAGCAAAATAGCCTCCTCCGATTACTCAAGATGACATTGGAAAAATTAACTTTCTGTCAAAAGTTCAGCACGCTTTGTTCAGGAATGACTTGGCAACCGTTGAACGTTTTACTCGATGTTGTCCTCATCTTGGAACGGACGTTTTTTTGTTTTTTTTTGGTGAAGATGAGTCTGACGATAATCGACCTGAATTCGGGTCCTACTTGGACGAGCGTATTTCTCAATACCTCAATTCCTCCTTTTAGCAGCCGCAGCTTCGAATATGACATAAGCTGAGACCGCTGGGACGATTTTTTAAAGCCGGCGCTCGCCGCACTTGCCAAAACGCGCAACATTCCCGTCCCGTACACGACTTGACGCCAGATGGACCACACAAACTAAGCGGCGCAAGCTGGGTTTACACTGATAACACGGCGACGCCGATGAAAATTGAAAAGTGACATCCGATAATTAAAAACTACGCGGCAGGTGAATTTGGAGATAAGAGCCCACGTTTGTTTTGTTTTTTTTGTCTCGGCGTCATGAGCCACGCACACACACGCGCAGACTGAATAATGACGCTGTTGATAGATGTCGGCAACGATAAGGCGGCGGCGTGTGGATGTCTTTTCTTATTGCCGCCGCCGTTTCGTTTTGTCTCACTCATTATGATGTTCGCCTACAAGCTTGTCTCTTTCCCGCGCGCCCTTTTCGTTATGATCTAGCGTATTTCCCTGTTGTCATTATTCTTTGTTGCTCTTCACAGTTGTCCCTCTTTCTCGCTTTACGTTATATCCTGGTGGTGAATTTTGAGGTGAGAGTTTTTATCCAATCAGAATTCAGCTCGCTCGTGTTGCCGGGCAGATTTCATAATAACAGTAGCACGCACTATTCGTCCGAGGCCTTCAGGTATCATCGCGAGGGCGTTTGTTCTGCATCTCAGTTGATAGACAGTTGCGATAGCCAATCAGATTGAAACATATTCTTGATTTCTTTTTTTTTTAAGCCACAATGGCCAAGGAGGGAAAAGTCTGGATTTAATTGCAGATACACTTGCCGATCCATCGTTGCTTAATTTGAATCAAATCCATCCGGGAGTCGTCCGCCATTCCTCGTCCCAAAGAGGCTGTCATATTCGTGTGTGAGTGATAAAAATACTCTCTTTGTACTCTGCGGAACGTTCCCCTTCTTGCCATGTCATGCTTCTCTCTCCACTCCACCACATTTGCTCAGGCACAACGTCTTCATTTTAAAAATTTTTTTTTTTTTGCCTGTCAATCACTCTTCCCCGCATTCTCGCCGACTCTCAGCGCGACTCTCTTTTCTCGCCTTTCTGTCGAGCAGTCGGCACCTCAACATTTGTCTTCCGCCTCGCCACCTTGCCCTTGACGGCGCCGCTGTAATTGCCAAACACGACGATCAAAACGGCTTAAGAGGCGCTCTGAACCGGAGTGGAGCCGCCGTTGAAATACAGAGCAAGGCTTGAGAGGGCCTAAAAGTTTTTGGGGGAAAAAAAAATAGCAATGAGAAGAGGTAACTTGGCAAAAAGTAGACGACCTCTTTTTATTTTATTTTATTTAATTTATTTTTTATTTTATTTTATTTTATTTTATTTATTTTTAATTTATTTATTTTTAAATTATTTTATTTTTTATTATATATAATATAATAATGTATCATTAATATATATATAAAATAATAAAAATAAAAAGATCATAAAAATAAATAAAATAATTAAAAGAAGAAACGACCTCTTTTAATACCCTTGTAACCATTTAACTTCAACATCCGCGTGGAGCCTCCAAAAGAATTCCTCGTTATCTCCAAATCAAAAGCTCTTTGTCTCACCACTCCACTTCATCAATCTTTGCCCGCTTTCATTATCCTTTTGTCCCCAATTTCTCCCCGACACTTGACAGCCGAGCGTCTCCTTCGCATCACTTATTGGGGTCATAACGCAATCAGGCTCGTTGCCGCGTTTCCGCACTGTCCACAATCAACACCAGGCCAAAACCGCAGCCCCGGCGACGAATACCGCGTCAGGAAATAGAGAGTCCGATCGTGTCGTGGCCATGGCGGGAGGGGACACGGGTCAGAGTTAGTGGGGGGGGGGGGGGGGGTCCTTCAACCTTCTTGATGAGAACAGCGGGGAGACCAGAAGAATCTCGTCTCCTGACATTTTGCTTTTCATACGTGCGTTTCAATAACGGTGTGTCCTTTTGAAGATTTTTTATTTTTTTTTTTTTAACCTGGTAGCCTTTTAGTTAAAAAGAGATTTTCTTTCAAGTCCCTCCTGTGTGACCTCAAGCTGCTCCTTGTCCGTCCGTCGAGTCTTTCCCTTGCTCCGGTGCGTCCGTCAGTCTGACGGCTTTTTAATGCACTTTTTGACGTCTATATCCGTCAATGGCAGCGAATGAGTTAAACGCCCAACTCGGACGTCACTCTCTTGTTCTTTCTCGCTATGCTCATTCACGAAATTATTTCTCGATTGTCGCGTCGGCGCCGATCGTTTCGCTCCGGCTCGACTGACGTCTCTTTAAAAAAGCCTCCCACTTCAAAACCTGTTACGTTGGGGAGTCGCCTCCAATGCCTTCTTAAAAAATGTTTCGAGACGATGGCAATCGCGTTTAAATGACACTCCTCAACACTGCCCAAGCTGTTTTTTTTTCTTTCCTCTCTGTGTTGACGAGAAAGATGTTATTTTGGGATGTTTGATCCACCAACGCTTCCAGAAGCCACACAAAGCTTGACAAACTAAATGCGTTTCTTTCTCTCATAATATTCCACTTGCTGAATACGACTAAACGTTTTTACGGGTACGTTGACAAATCCGTGAGGGTTTTTGTTCCTCAAAAAAAAAAAGTCAGTTAATTAATGCGTATACACAAATAGATTTTATCTACCGCCATCTACAGGACACTCCTGGAACTGCAACGCCGTGCTTGTTGTGTATGATTTTCTTGTCTTTGAAAGCAAAGTCGCAAAAAAAAAAAAAAAAAAAAATGAAACAAGATCAGTGTGTCATTAAAGAGTTTGAGATCGTTATCCAGCGTAACACTTTCTTTCTTAATTAGTTGAATCAGATAGAACGGATTACCTTTCAAGCCCGCGTGTGTGTGTGTGTGCGACTTTGCTGCAAAATCGAACCGTTCTTTCACTTCCAAGAGCGAGATTAAGGATTGCGCCTGTGAACTTGCAATGAATTAACGCCAGATCAATTTGCCAGAAGTAATGGATGCATCGCTCGACGTACAACCGACAGCCGTGCTTTCGCTATTGCCCGACCGACTGGAAGAGAAAAAAAAAAAAACACGAAAAACAAATCCCTGCTCTTTCCACTCGGTGCCAGAGATTCCCGAACAGAACAAGGCCCGATTTTCTTTTTTTTTTTTTTTTTTTATTTTATTTCTTTTTTTTTCTCCCCCCAATTCTCCTGGCATGAATTAACGCGTTATCTCCATCTCGGCGACGACGCAAGACAAAAGCAAACAGCTTGTCACGTGCGCCGCCGCCACTTCTCCCGATGATTCACGACGCTTTGATGTTCGGAGGTGATTTGGCTCTTCGCTCTTGCGACCGCCTGATAATTACATTCATTAAGCTTGTAACAGGCTGTGGGGCATCGTGGCGGCCGGGGAGGAAACTTGGCTTTTCCGCGCGCACGCCAGTTCCCAAAAACACACACACACACACACACACACCCGAGAGCGCTCTGTTGTTAAATAATCTTCCAGAGGCCAATATTTTCTTTCTGTTCGCTTAATCCCCACACTGCTAATTGCCAGTGGGCACTGTTAACTATTCGTGTGTGTGTGTGTGTGTGTGTGTGATGTGGACTGCATACTGATGGTGCAGGTGCAAGGACGCTCACCCGAGAGGCGGCAGAGGGGCCGCGACAACAACATATCGCTGGCGTCGGGCCCAAAACTTCTCGTGAGTCGTCCGTCCAAACGTGTTTGTTTATTTTTAAATATTTCCGCGCCTGGAAATCCCGCCCGACGCCTTCGCTAAATACGCCGAGTAAGCACGGGTTGGCTTCTGGTTTTAAAAAGTCCGTTTCAAAGCAGTTCTATCAGATTCTATCCGGGCCAAGAGTGGCAATAATTTGTTGTGAAATGCGAGCTGCGAGAGCTGGCGCGTGCTCAGTTGGTGAAATAATTACTGTAGCGCACGGGTGTCAAAGTCGAGGTCCGGGGGCCAGATCTGGCCCGCGACCTCATTTTATGTGGCCCGCCAAGGGCAAATTATGTGCGTCAACTTCCTGTTTCCAGCACATTTTCTTGACTTTTAACAACATTGAGATGTGAGATATTATTATTATTTATTGAAATGAATTGAGGAATTGTTGAACAAAGTCACATGCTCTCCCAGTCACAAAACCTAAAACCTGGGGTGACCGGGCCTTCTTCGTCCCTGGGATTACTTTGTAAAATCTTGGACTGTTAATTGAAAAGAAGGAGAAATGTGAAGTTGTTCGTATTTCGATGGGTTTCGTCAATATGAAGCAAAGTAGCACATCTGACAAGAAAGTGAGATCATTGCCTTCGCCCGCCGCCTCTTTTCGGAGATGACGGGCATACGGCGGGGATAAATGGAGGCGGGAAATGAAATGCCGTCATCTAATTGAAAAAGAAAGCAGTGTCAATACATGCTAGATGTGAGGATGGAACGCTCTGAGGAGGAAATTGTTTGAGATGGCACCTCTTCGCTCACTGTCAGGTGGGCGGGGGGGGGGGCTTGGACAACCCGTCTGGAACGAGGGTGGTTGAGATGCATTTCAAGTATTGTGTCTGTGTATTTCGTTTTTAGGAATGGACACATTTAACATATAAATATATTTTGCTGTCGACTGGGAGAATTTGAAAATGCGATTGAATTTCACAACCGGCAATCCAGTTCAATTTCGCTTGGGGGCACTGGTGAGATTTCAGTAACCCCGCCCCTTCCTCGCAGCTTCCGGGTTTGCGGTCCCAATGTTTCGCGGAATTCGTTTTTCTGGGAAACAACCGTTTTTTTTTTTTTTTCTACCTCCCTTTTGTTTTGGGTGCAGTTGCACTGTCCACCACTAGATGGCTGCACTCTATTTTGTTTGTGGTCTGAATTTGGAAAAAAGAGGAATCCACTTATTAAGGCCCTCAGAGCGGTTGACGCTGCTGTCACATCTACCTGATGATGTCATACCATCTGGAGCCACCGGGGGGGGTTGTATATTGTGAGATAAGTTAATTAGGAAGGAACAAATAATTGAGGAGCACTGCTCTCATCAATTAATCAACTACAAGTTGACTTTTGTTACAGTCGACGACGACGAGCCCAAGCCGTTCAACCCCTTATATACGACGGCTCACGATTTCGCAGTCGTACCTGTACTCCTCTTGAGTAAAGATGGGAATGATGGAGGGCTGAAGGACGGTGATCTCCACCAGCGTGGTGTTCTCCTTTAGCGGCTCGCCGTGGTCGTAGGCCACCACGACCAGCTGACGAATGCAAAAAAAAAAAGTGGCGACGTTAGATCATCCAAATCGTTTTTGGGGGGGCAAAGCGTTATTTACGAGCGCGTCGTCCCAACGTGGTGCTTATTTTCTTTGCCTTCGTATTTAAACTATGAGTTGTTTTTTTTTTAAAGTGTAGTTTTGTTTTTCATACTAACATGAAATGCAACTATTTCCGTCCTTGTATTTCAGGTGATTTTTTTTTTTTTTTTAATTTTTTTTATCACCAATAATTGCACAATTTTTTTTCTGCAGTTGGTAAGAGCGGAGATAAAATTGGAAGTCTTGAGAGGATTTGGAATCTGTGTTGCGTTAATTAAAGCCCGGCGAAAAGATTTGAATTCGCATAGCCCGGAGAGAGCCTCGCTTCAGACAACAACTTGGGGAAAGGCTATTTTGAATCGGATAATATGAAGACGTGAACGCTTCATAATGATCACGCGACATGCCGGCGTGGCCATCAAAAGCACGTTTTAAATCGGGAAATGATCGTAAATGAATCGGCCGTGTACACTTACGCTGAATTTGAGGTTGGGCTCCTCGTTGAGGTTGACTCTTGTGACAACATTTCCGGTGTCTTCCTCCACTTCAAATATACTGGCGGAGTATGAATAGGCGTCCTGATCCAATTTATAGCGCACCAGACCAGCTGGCGTTCCCTACGGAGACGACAAACGGCGCTTAGGGAGGGAAAAGTGTTCTGTTACGCCCCCCCTCACTACACCCCAAAAAAATAAAAATAAATAAATAAATAAAAAATTGGCCGCAACTCGAAATAAAATGGAAATAAAAATGGTTGCAAAACAAACCAATGAGAGCGCCACTGCCAACTAGTGGAGTGGATGTGCAATTACACTTTATTGTAGTATGGCGGGGGAAAAAAAGCATGTTCCCCAGGGTCACACGGGTTCCCGTCCCACTTCTGTTTGAACATGTCCCCGCCGTTTAAATCAAGTAGTCAATTGCAAGGTTGAAAATGTCCAGAAGATATAAGGAACAGCCGCTCACTCTTTAACGGCCACCTTGATGTTTTTTTTTTTTTTTTGTTTTTTGTTTTTTATAGCCAGGCCACCAAAGTGAGAAAGTGAAAGGCTGCTGAGTCGGCAGAAGTTGAGAAATAAATTGGAGTGCGTCAGTGACAAAAACGCCGACATCTATTTGCATGGGCGGGCGGCGAGGGCGTCGTCGACTTGTTGGGCGAAGCACGTGGGCGCCGCTTTATTGCGTCCCGCCGACAGAATGTTGTTGCTTCTCGACCTCGGAGGGAAGAGATTGATGCCAGCGCTCGGGCCTGAATCGATCGCGCCTGGTGTCGGTTGACGGGAGGCCCGTGAAAATTTTAAAGGGGCCACGGCGACGTCGGGTTCATTCGGGTGACGTTGCAACTCGTGAACCGAGGTGACATTTTTTGAAAGAATCCGATTTTATTCCTCTCTTAATTATTCTTTTGCAATAATAGTCTGGATTTTACACAATACTGCTAAAACGAGCCGCCTTTTTTATCCTCCTTCATCATTCATATTTATTCCAAGAGATTTATGATACTATTCATCCGTAGAATATTCACCCACATAATTCCCTTATTATTTTTGAGAGCGCCGATTTATTGAGCCACCGTCTATCTTACGTGTAAAATCAAATGTGACGTGACTCATTACATGATTTTCAAGGCATTTTTCTCACACGGCGCCCGGAGCCCAATTTCAACATTCGACAATTTAGAGCCGAGCTTAATATCCGACAGCCCGTAACGGTGGAATGTGATTATCAAAGGGTGATGCGAGGGAGAATCAGTGAGTTCAATGCAAATATAATTTACGTTTAAATTAATCAAAAACATCGGAACTTTACTTTTTGACTTCTATTCCCGTCAATGGCAGTGAATGAGTTAATCTTTAAGATTTATTTTGAAACATTTAGGGATATATATATATATATAAATATATATATTTCCCTTGGTGATTATGACACCTAAAATCATCTGGTCTGATTCAACCTCACAGACGTCGTGTCGATACTAAAAGCCCAACCGACATCCCAAGAAATGGCACCCTGGGAGCCCAAAACAAAACAGGAGAAAGAGAGAAACATATCGCAAGTGCACACAGAGGGATAATAAGTGTCATTATCTTCAATCATTCCCATGCACAATGTCCCCGGCTCGCTTGAATAACGGCAAGCCGGAGAGGCTCACCGCGGGGTCAGAGTCGTTGGCCATCACCGTGGTTACGATAGTCCCCTTGACGGCGTTCGGGGCCACCATGCCGCGGTACATTGGCTGGCTGAAGACTGGAGCAAAGTCATTCACGTCCTGCGGAGAAACGAACGCCACACGGCATCAGCGCAGCCTTATTCTAATTCCACGGCAAAAAAAAAAAAAAAAAAAAAAATGGCGGTCCAAATAGCCTTCATGACTTTTGAAAGCGCACACTTTGCCAGGTAACAGGAGCGTCTGGTCGAGAGAGTACTCATGTATGAACCTAACAAAACAAAATTGCGCACTGAATGGTGAGTGGAGCACAGGCCGATGTTCTTTTAATTATAATCCACCATCCCCCCAAAAAATAAATGCATCATAGAGTGAAGGAAAAACTGTTTGATTTTTTTTTTTTTTTTAGACTCAAGTACAAAAGATGAAGAAAACTCCCGAATGGAAAAAAAAAATAAAAAAAACAACAGCAGCAGAAAACAGTCGTTTGGCCTCCGTTTTAATGAACTCTACCTTGGCCTGCGCTACCACCCTTCATCAACACGCAGGTGGTAGTTAGCATAATCCGATTTGGTAGACATTTTGTATGGCTTTTAATATATTTGCATGACGTTTAAAAGTGAAGGCAAAATAAACAACGACAAGGTTCCTGCAAAATTTGGTGCAACGCGTGCACGTAAACGCACCGTGATGCTGACGCTAACGGAGGCCACGCCTGGAGGCATGGTCCCCTCTGCGTCCAGAGCCTCCACGGTGAACGTGTAAGAAGAATTGGAAGGGGTCAAGGCCTCAAAGTCCAGAACTTTCTGTACGGACAGCTCTCCTGTGATTGGGTCGACGCGAAAAAGACGACGAATCTCGTCATTGGGGCTGTGGGTTCTGATGCGGTAGGTGAGGTTGGAGCCGAGATCGGCGTCGATCGCCTAAGCGGGAACGGAGAATGAGCGAAGAAGGAAATGTCAGCCTCTCAAAAAATCATTTCCGGGTCGGCACACTGGTCCACTCACGTGCAGTTTGAGAAACACGGTGCCTTTGGGGCTGTTCTCCGGCAGCTTGACGTTGTACGTTTGTTGGCTGAATACGGGGCTGTTGTCGTCCACGTCCAGAACCGTGACCGACAGAGTCAGTCTGGACCGCCGCGAATCCACGGCGTCGTCCCAGGCCTCCACGATCAGAAAGTAGTGACCCTTCACCTTTGGCGTGAGAGGCAGTGATGGGTAAACGAAGCTTGAAATCTGCTTCATGAAACAGTTGTCGTATTTTTGGACTCCTGTAGGTGGCGCTTAAACCAACAGTGCCATCTAGAGGACTCCAAAATACAAGCACTGGTTCATGAAGCAATTTTGAAGCTTCATTTTGCCATCACTAGTGAGAGTTCCAAATATCACTCGCACACTTTTCGTTACCAATGACGGAATTCGACGTGAATGTATACTTCTCTGTCCAGCGGCTGCGTGGTTCTGATGGCTCCCGTGGCGTTGATTGAGAAAAGCTTTTGATGGTTGACCAGTCGGTAGTGAACCTGACCACTTGCCCCCAGATCTGGATCGGTGGCCTGGTGTGAAGAGCAGCCACAAATTGGGTCAAAATCCAAATCCAGATCTGATCCAGATTCAGGATTTGATGTGAATTTGGAATGCCATTTTGTTGTTCGGATGCTTACCTTGTACCTGGCCGGATTCTGGATTTAAGGTAACAAAATATCTACCGTTCACTCACAGATTTCTATCGGGCACAACGCTTCTTTGACTTCACGAAATCTTCGGTTGCTTCATTTTTTTTTTTCTTTGTAAGGTGGCGAAGATCAAGAGCGCTTTATTACCCGTGGCCATTGTTCAAACGTCAACCGTCAACATTTAATGAGACGGCGGTTTCAATTTTCGGAAGCGCCTCGTCTTGCTTCCTTCCGATACGCTTCGTTTACTCACGCAAAGTATAAGCGCGATCGCTCCACGTCGTCCCTCTCGGCCAACGCGACGAGGTGACAAATTGCGAGGCGAGGTTCCTTTCATGCGGCGTGATGAGGGCTCACCTTGTGCCGCCATTGTTGTGCTGACATTAAAACTGATATGTGCAAAGACTGACAACCGTGTAGGACTCGGTTGTGGAGATATAGGATTTAGCTGCCCCCTTTATCTAAAAACTGAGCTCCTTTGTTCGTAGATAATTGCGAGTTATAATTACTTGGCGCATTTATACCACTACAGCGTGGTAGTCGGCAAGCTAGCTACGCCTTCTCCTTAAAACGTGTCGTCTCCGGCTACCGTAGGTTCCACAACGGCTTAGTGTCCTTCAAATTTCAAAGTTTTATCTATTTTGTGTTTTTCATCCGACTGTACGATGTTTAAATGTTATGTAGCGTGAGCCACAGGCTGAAGCTTGAACTTTCCTGAAGCCTGTTAGCATGTAAGCTAGCTGGCGGCTAGCATCATCCGGCTATTTTCAGCGTCTCCCTACCAAATTGACAAGAAATTTTGACTTTCAGGGACTTTTAAACACGACAGGTAATCAGCTTAGGAACGTCAGCGGCAACGCTAAAGCCGAAACGTCACGAGAGGTGGCCAGGGAGATGCTAGCACGTTAATGCAGTATCCAAATATGTTTTGAAGCTTATTGTGGACCTGATAAATTTATGGCGTGAACATTTTATTTATTTAGTTCTTACTCATTCACAACCAGCCGAGTTGAAAAAAAAAAGAATCTTTGACGTCATTAGCCGTCAATGGCAGTCAACGAATTAAACATCTGTTTGCCTTGAGCGCCAGTGTGTACTGAATTTCCACTCTTGGGACCACTTAAAGGTTCAGCTGTTCTAGTCCGGTCTTGTCCTGTGACTCAAAAAGAATTGAAGAAGAAACTGACAGATAACGTATAGCGTTAGCAAAACAGGCTAACACAAAAAAAAAAAGTCTCCAGACATGAAGCAACTTTGTCCAAGTCCAAACTTTTACAGATAATTCAGTCTTGCGACGGCCCTAAACTGCAAGGCCGGAGAACCACAAAGATAAAATGATATACAGACAGTTATGTGGGCCAGTAAAGAATTTTTAAAGGGACAGATGTCCAATCTGTTATATGGACGCATTACCATCGATAAAACTCTCGGCTTACGTGCCTGCGGTGAGGCATTAAAGCCGTTTAAGATCCGAGTGGCAGCGGCGCATCACTCGCTCACGGCGTCGTCTCGTGGCGTAATTACGTCGTCGCGCCGTTAAAGGCCACAAACACAGAAAGATGAATGTGTCTGTTGACAAAAAAAAAAAAAGGGGGGGGAGCTTGAACGTTTCTTGTAAAGCTGTGACAGAATCCCAAGGAAGCAGCCCCCCCCCGGCGGCAGTCGCGACGTATCCGCTGAGAGGGAGCAATGAGCCAAGCTCTTTTGGTACTTTGTTAAATAAAACATTTTGCCGGTCACATTTGCGCGATTAGCGCGCTAACAAATGAGCGCGGGCAGCCAGGTGTTGCGGCAGCGCGCGAGGCCGATCTGCATACAGACGAGCTGGTCTCGTGGCGGACGGATCTCGTACGTCTTCTTTGCCGTTGACGTTTGGTACTTTTGCGCGATAACTGACGGAAACGCGCGTCTTAATCAAGAGCAGGTTGAAGTGAAGTGACAATAGCTGCGGGGAGCAAACAATCACACGGCAGGGAGGCGAGTCATCGCGCCGCGAGGGGCCAATGAGTGGAGGGTTTTTTTTTGGTTTTTTGTTTTTTCAAGCTAACAAGCATCACTTGTGATTTCTAGTGTGACAAATTTGTTTCTTTAGCGGCTTTTTTTTAAAGCTAACAAGCATGGCTAGTGATTTCTAATTTGGCAAATTCATTTCATTAGCTACTTAGTTTTTAAGCTAACGAGTGTCGCTAGTGATTTCTAATTCAACAAATGTATTTCTTTAGCTGCTTTTTTTTCAAGCTAACGAGCATGGCTAGTGATTTCTAATTTGATTAATTGATTTCTTTGGCTACTTATTTTTTAAGCTAATGAGTGTCACTAGTGATTTCTAAATCAACAAATGAATTTATCTGCTTTTTTTTTTCAAACTAACGAGCATGGCTAGTGAGTTCAAATTTGATTAATTTCTTTAGCGTTTTATTTTTAAGCTAACGAGCATCGCTAGTGATTTCTAATTCAACAAATTTATTTCTTTAGCTGCTTTAAAAAATAAACATACAATTATTTATTTCTTATATTTATATATTTATTTTACTGTATGAGTCCTTGTAAGCACTGACCTACATTTTCCTTTCCTCGCATTTTTCTTGCCTGCCTCGCTTCTAGTACGTGGCTGTGGCTGTTAGATTATTTTTTTTCTCCAATCATATTTCATCTTCTACGTGTTGCCCTGTGTTGCGAACGGCTCCACTTGATATATGTACTGATAATTTTATCGAATAACTTCGACGGGATAGTGGCGGAATGTCGTAGCGATCAAACACCCGCCCATCATCGCAAACTTGCCACGCTGGACGGCAGCGTCAAAAGATTGTCTTTTACTCTCGCTATTTTTCTCCCATCCTTCGCTGCCATATTGCAGCAGTCTCAGCACACCAAGGTCAGGTCCATCCATTCTTCCGGAAAATTTGTTTAATAACTACAGGTGGCGACCCTGGTTTGGATCGCGGCCCACAGTCACGCCTCTTGCTTCTTGCCCGCCCCGGGGGGGGGGGCTCGATTATCACCGTCTGTTTAAATTTGCCGAGATGGGAACGATTGGAATGAAATGACACCTTCTGGAAAAGGTTAGATGTTTACCGCATGCTCAACGGAATTTTCATTAGGTACGCTTAACGTGCTTGGAAATGAACGATTGTTGCGGTAGGATGGGAGAAAATGACTCCCGGGTTTCTTAGTTTAAAGGTTAGAAGTGAGTGCGGGAATTCTGCAAGCGAGCACTGCATTTCAAGCGAACGTGATAACTCACGGGCCTAATTAGAAAGTTGGAGAGGTTTTGCACCGTTACGTTGACGATCGGCAATCCCCGCTCTAAAAAGGGGGAGCGGCTCAATTTAATTAAGAGTCCCTGTGGAAACTTTCTGGTGTGGGGGAGGAGACATGTGGAAGTACATCAGAGCGTCTGTAATTATGTGTCACGGCGGTGACCTTTTGCAGGTGACGGAGACGCGCGTGACTTATGTGTGTGGGGGGGGTCTGCATCGCGGTTATTATAGTGAAATGAAACGATCATTGAAAAAAAAAAAAAGTTTTGTTCACAAAATAAAAATAAAAAAAAAAAAATAAAAATGGAAACTAACTGAAACTAGCTTACATTTGGAGTCGTCAATCGATGTAATCATGGCAAACATTCAAATCGTACATGAGCTTTCGGGATTTCATTTTAAATCAATTTTTGTTGTTGTTGTACGTTCATACAAAAGAAGGAAGGTCGTTGAAATTGGTCGTTTGCATTCTTGAATTGCATGTTAATAAGTGATTATTTTATTTTTATTTTTTTTTAATCCTGCACCCAACAAATTCTCCATTTATTAAAAAAAACTAAAACTAACACTAAAACTAATAGAAGCTAAATTAAAACGGTGCATTCTCTAATCTCGTTGCACACTTGAGTACAATGACAATAAAGGGATTTCTGATTCTAAAATAAATAAATAAATAAGTAAATAAATAAATAAATAAGTAAATAAATAAATAACCTGCTCTAAAAAAAGAGTAAAAATGTAAAAACAAAAGTTAAAAAATTCTCTCTCTCTATATATATATATATGTGTAATTTATTTTATTTTATTTTTTTTTAGGCTAGTGATTCTCAGTTTGATATGCGGGATCCCCCTGGTGGTACGGAAAAGATTCACAGCCTACATACTATTCAGTTGTATTTCACTTTTCTAGTGGTACATTTGCATTGAATCTTAGAAAAATTGTTTTTAAGCGGTGTAAAATCCCCCCCGCCCCAAAAAAAAAAATTGCGAACCACTGCTCTCGACTCCAATCCGTCATTTTGCATTCATATCCATCATGCTGTCCTTGAAACGGAGATGAAATTTGGTCACGATCAATGTGTGGGGGTGTGTGTGTGTGTGTGTGTGCGTGTTTGGGGAGGTAATTCCTACCTTGACATGTCCAACGAATGCATGATCCTGCTTTTCGGTGACAGTGAGGTTCACCGGCAATGAAGGATCAAACAGCGGGTCGTTGTCATTGACATCTGTCACCACAATGTTCACCGTCGCCGTGGAGGTCTACACACACACACACACACACACACACACACCCCCACATGCCGCTTCATTACTATGACAAAGAGCATCTGAAGCTTTTTCCAAAATGTCAATCATGTTGCCGTGTTAGGTATTTTTTTTACTTTCCAGTTCAGACCTCGCTTCCTAACGCCTCCCCTGATTGGCAACCTCATTTTGCATACTAATTAGCTGCATTTCGGCCATTTAGGTCATCTGCTCCTTTTGTGCCAGCTTTCCACTCCAAATCTGTTTTCGCATCCACGCTACTTTGAAAATGCCGTCATTGCGCTAATTGGAAGGCTGAAACGGCGATTGACGATTAGCGTCAACATTTCCTTCATTCGAATGAATGATTGAGTTTGACTCGGGTGACCCGAGGTAAATTAGGCCGGCGAGGCACTTAAGGTTGGAGCTCATTTTCAGGTAAAACACAAAAGCAATATCTCGAGCTTTATTTATTTGACAAAAGCCATTTTCGTGCTTTGGCATATCTTCAAAGTCCCTCGAGGCTAATGGGACCATAAAGGACCCTCTTTAAACTTTGAGGGGATTACTTTTCCACATCCATAAAAGATGTTAGTGTCTTTTAGAATATTTTAAAGACATGCAATGAATACATTTGTGTTGATGAAAAATGCAGTGGAACTTTTGCAATTTTTATAAGCCTTAATTTTTTATTTATTTATTTATTTATTTTTTTACAGCTGCTCATTTTTCTTATTTAAAAACAAAAAAATGCGAGTTAGCCATTCATTTCCCTTTATCAATCAGTGTTAACCCGAATTTTTTTTTTTTTTTTTAGTTTGCTTTACGTATATCATCGTCGATGGCAAGCTGCTTATTCTCTACAAAATTAATTTCTATAAATTATGGGGTTTTTTTTGGAGCGGATTAATTAGATTTACATAATCTGAAATGGGAAATCTTACTTTGGTTTTCGAACCATTCAGATTTAGTTAAAACCGAGGTTCAACTCAAACGCTTCTCCTTAATTTTCAACACGTGAGTGTTCTTACCCCGTCGGGCCGCTCATCCGAGGCTGTGACCACCAGTGTGTAGCAGT
Source organism: Idiotropiscis lumnitzeri (assembly GCF_059441095.1). Classification (NCBI taxonomy): domain Eukaryota; kingdom Metazoa; phylum Chordata; class Actinopteri; order Syngnathiformes; family Syngnathidae; genus Idiotropiscis; species Idiotropiscis lumnitzeri. The sequence goes on from NC_142410.1 coordinate 10,293,812, forward strand.
CCAGGTCTTCCCTGTCTAGAGGTTTGTCCAGGACCAAATACCCAGAACTGGAGCAGAGGGAACACAAATTACTGTTAATCCTGCGGCCATGAGTGACGGCTGAAAAGAAGCCGAGCGGCAAAGTTTTCTCTTATTATAAAAATGTCATCTTTGGCTTCAACCTTAGCGAATATTTAACTCATTCACTACCAGCCGAAAAAAAAAAAGACGTATTTCGCCGTCAATGGCAAAAAAAAAAGACGTATTTAGCCGTCAATGGCAATAAATGTTTTTTTTTTTTATTATTATTAAAAGTGGTCAACGTTATTGTCATGTTGTTTCTTTGACAGCATCTTTTTGGAATAATAAGCGAGCTGACTGATGCAACGCACGCTGATGAAATTCTTCACTGTATAAAAAAAAAATAAAAAATTGACTTCACTGCGTCAGCTTATATTTTCAGTTTCCGGAATGCGACTTTTTAATTTGCAAAGTGGGCCAACGTGGAAAATATTGGGCAAGTTTGCATCGACGGCAGCTGCAGGGCGTGAATGTCGTTTGCGTGAAAGCACAAGTCAGCACACCTTTGTAGTGGAGCTCCAATAAAAAAAAAAAAAAAGCTAAAGCTCCGCAAGTGGCGTTAGACAAAGCCCAGCCAATATTCCTCGAACGTGGAGATGAAAGCTCCTTAAAGTGCTTGTTTCATGATTTTTTATTTTTTTTTGCTGAATACATATTCTTTGTGATTTTTCAAATCCATAAATCCTCCGTCTTAGCTTCCTGGCTGCTGTTCAACATTAAGTCCATCATATTTATTTTATTTTTTTTGTACTCCACATGTCACTTCACATTTACATCTCTGTCTTTCTCTTTCTGAATATAATTCCCTGGGTCCCCCCGCCCCCAAGAAATGTAAATAGACCTTCCCTGGTGGTGGTAATGCATTTTTGATGACCTATAAATGAATAAATACAGCAGTGCGCCTTTTGGTAATCTATGTCGAAAGTTCTTGTTGGAGCCCAATTCTCTAACGACTCAAGGATCTTTTGGAGCTATTATTGTCTCTTTGTGATTTTTTTTTTTTTTTTTTTTTTTCCGACTGCGACATTGTCGCGTGAATATGTATTATTCAGGAAAATTGTTCGGGTTCTAATATGACGCCCGACACCATTCCCGATGAGGCGGACCACTGCAAACATCCACAAATAACGAATGCCACTATAAAGGCAGACATGTTTTATTGGATCTTATGAGATTGTGCCGGTTTATCGACCGTAACGTTGCAGTGAGCGTCTGAAGGAGAAGTGAGACATCATGTGGCGTGAGATTCAAGACACGGATAAAGTTCGCTTACTTGCGCTCCAGTAAAAACTGCCCATGGTGATCCCCACGGTTGATTCTGTAGATGATGGGGTCCCTCTCACGATCAGCGGCCTGAAAATCGGGATGGAAACCACTCACAAAATTTGCTGATCTCAACCAAGGAATTGAACGGCAAAATCCGCAACAGGTCTGAGAATATAAGTCTACAAGGGTTCAATTCCGGGAAGTGGACTTTTCTTGTTTGTGGAAGACTACACTTTTGCGGACGACCATGTCCAAATTCTGGATAAGGAGATTGGCCGGTTTGAAAGATGTGAAAGGAATCCTTTTATGGGAAACTAAAGAATCAGTTTTTGAGAAAACAGGAAGTTCGTCCTCATACAACAACGTCATGACAGATCTCCTGACAAGATCGTCTCCCGTGAACGACGACTGCTCGGCATCTTAATGGTATAACCGAAGACATTTTTTGGATTCAAGGTGGAATCTCTTCCGCCAACAAGAAAAGTCCATTTATACTGATTACGACGACGGAGAATCTACAAAGACTCGCCGCGGTGTAGTACCGAGTACTTCTCGGTCTCAAGACGTCGAAATGTGAACAGACGATTACACCTCCTATTTAGCGGATAGTCCGTGTGTGTACCTGGAGGTTCAGGAGCGTCGCCCCCGTCCTCATCGCTTCGCTAATCTCCAGACTGTACCGCTGCCGTGGAAAACGCGGAGGACTCTGGTTGTTGGGCGGCAAAACTTCAATGTAGACCGTGGTAATGGACGACCTTGAAAAGATGACAGAGTCAGCCACTGCAAACGCTCCGTTTCTTGGCCGTGTTTAATCAATCCATTCAAGACACAAACTTTGAGCCGTGCAAAGGTGCTCTCGCTCAGCTCAGGCTTTTGTGCCGGGAACGCCTTTGTTTTCGTATTTCCCGTAAAAGGCCTTGTAAGGAAACAATGCTCAGCCCTTCTCTTCATTATGCGGCATGTAATATTCAAAGACCTTTCGGAACGTCGCTTCGGCAGAGAGCTAAATGCGTATGCATTGATTAAAGTCCGTTTCGTAAACTAATGAGGCTAATCAGCGGATTCTTTTTGTTGACGGCAAAGTAGCTTGAAAGCTATCCGAGGAATTGACGGGAATAAAATATTTGGACCGAGGGTGACTATCTAAAGAACGTGGCCCAGCTTCTTTGTGCTCGGAGATCCTTCAGCCGGCTTTAAATTCCTTCCCCCCGGTGGTCCTCCTCCAAAGTGTAATGGAGGCTGTGCGCTAATTTGAGTCCAAGACACCAACGCGAGGTCGTTTAACAAACCCTTCATTACTTACCGCTCACCTAAGATCTTTTCCGAAGCCTTCCCCAAGTGCTGCCGGCAGATGTTTTCATTCCGATGCGTGTGACACTTGGCGACAGCTTGTTGCCATAGCGACAGACTATTTACAAAGCCAGCGCCACATCCCATTAAGGCGGGGGTTCTCGGCACGCCCCGCATCAAGACTTTGAAATTTGCGCCGACAAATGAGGACTGCATATCGAGCGTCGCTCGCAGGTTGGCTGCAGCCGCCAAACGCCCACTGCGGGATCTCTGACAAGTATACCGATTTTCCCCGAGTGGGTGAGGGCCAACGTCGGAGCCAAAAGGAGGGCGCGGAGAACTTAAAGATTCAGACAAATATAGCGTCGCACCGAAAAGTAACTCATGACCTTCCGTACTTGATGTCAGGTAAAGTTCAAGATGAACTGTTGGAGAATTGGCTTTGGTTTCTTTGACTTGGCCAGGACAGGGCAGGGGCGGGGTTTAAGTACATCTAATTTATCCTGTGCGAAGAACGACTACAACTGTTTCGTACTGCACTTAGTTATTAAATGTCTGTGGAAAAATGTTTCATTCAATTTAATGACGTCATCTCAAGGCACCGCTATTTCGTATAAAATAAACACGGGCTAGACAAATGTCAGCCATAATGGCTTTTGGTCCTAATGTGGAAGCTTAAGAAAAAATATGGAACGCTTCAATCACCACGGCAACAACGGGTCGCAGGTTTGCAATCAGCATCCATGAAAAGTCATGTTTCGTTTTGGGCGGGGGGGGGGCACGTAACTCATTTTGGGTCTTGACCCATAACAAATCAGCTCGCGGAGATGGATATTGATTTGCAGGCGGGGTCGTGTTTCCCGAGATAAACAAGGGGGGAGGGGGGGCTAAGATCTGGGGAAATGTGGAGCCAATCTTCCACTGCCCTGCGTGGAGACCACCTCAATCTGCGCTTTTTTATTGATTGGGGGAGCACACAGCTGAAAACTGACAAAAAAAATCATTGGCGAGCCCGAGCCAGCTTCTGCCATCTGGAAATATGAACAAATGCATTCCAGGGTCTCTTCAAAAAATAAAATAAAATAGTCAACACAACATAGTATGATCATAGGCTAGGCCAGTGCTTCTCAATTATTTTCTGTCACGCTCCCCCTTGCAAGAAGAAAAACATTTGCTCCTCCCCCCCATTCGCTGCCATTGACGGATATAGACGTCAAAAAGTACTGGCGGTCAATGATTGATTTTTCTGGTTTTAATTTTACAATATGCTTATTATTGTGCTTTTCATAAGCGTCGAAATGCTCCGTCTCATACGGAGCGCCGTCAGGTTCGAAATGGCAAAGTGTACTCGGCGTCTGTTTTTGATGTCGGCAAACAAGCGGCGTTGCTTGATTTTTTTTTTTTTTTATCTATTTTGATAGTAGCTCTTTGTTTGTATTCTCCCCGCGGTGCGTCGGTATCAGACGATGCGCTACGAGACAAGAACGCGGCAAGAACAAGGGGGGGGGGGGGTCAGCGCGCATCAAACAACGTCAGCGAGACTCGACGGCAGTTTGTACGCGGCTCGCGGCGTGAAGTTGCGCCTGCCGACCGGATGAAAAGAGCGAAGGAATGAAATGATTTAGCTCGTGCGCAGGCTGGAATTGCGTCTTTTGAATTCACAAAACTTATATGAGGACGAAATTCAATCAATCTCCGTCCTCGATGTCTGGAACTCATGACGTCCTCAGCAAGTCGCCCGAAGGCCGTATGAGATTCATGAAAATACGATGCGTGTTTATTATCGTGTATTTTTTAGAAATTGCGACGAAATATTTTGGCTTTATGAAACAAGTCCTCTGATATTTTATGCGGATCGCTTCAAATGAAATTGAAAAAAAAGAAATCAGCTCGCCTCTATAGTCATTGGTTACATTTTTCTTTTTCTCTCGCCCGCATTTCCTCCGCCGCCCTCAAGGAGAAGCTAACGAGTAGCGTGTCTCCCTCCCATTACCGTTGGTTCCGCTTCCGTTTCATTTACCCCACTCCCCCCCCCACACACACATACATACACTGCCCAATTGTCACCCTGGGAGGCCCAAAACCCTTTTCTCGCCTTTTTTTTTTCGATACACATCTATAATTCATGGCATCTTGCTGAAAGTGAAATAGGTTCTGCTGCCAAGCAGAAAGGTTGAACTAGAAAAAAAAATGTTTGAATGACAAGCAGATGGACAAAACTCTTTTTTCTTTTTTTTTTTAATTTACCTTCTGTGAGGTTCTGCTCCATTGTCCATAGCTTCCACGGTCAACGCGTAGCGTCGCCCCACAGACAGCGCCACACCTGGCGCGACAGTAATGATGCCGCTGCTGGAAAAAAATGTTTTGAAAAAACACCAAGTGAAAAAAATAATGCACTGAGAAAGATAATTATGGTTTTTTTTTTTTTGTTTGTTTTTGTTTTTTTTTTTTTGTTTTTTAAAGGGCAGATACTGATTATTGGTAGTAAACTTTTTTTTTTTTTTATCTTTAATCATTTTCTAAAAAAAATCTTACAAAATGTGCAGTGCTCTCCCAATCCCAGCTGCACCTTTAAGAAAGTTCAGTAGGTCTTCAACAAATAGCTCCCGAATGTTGTCTCGAGTAAATAAAGTTAAACAGAACTGAAAGCTTCAACTTGCACTAAAACAAAAGCAGAACGTGCTGGGAGTTCCTATTTTTTTATTTATTTTTTTAAAGCTTGGAGCCAAAATAACCCAGTTTGAACTTGACGCCCTATTGGCCGACCGGAAAAAAAAAAAAATGGCAGATGCCAATATGTGTCGAAATGCAAAATATGCGCAGCCAGCCGGTGCAGTTTAAAAAAAATAAAAAAATAAATCTTTGAGGTTCAAGCCATTCTGATTTGTTCTAATCTGCAAAAAAAAAATTCCCTCTAGGAAACAACGAAAATAAAGGATTTTTCAAAAACCTACGAAAAATTACAAAAAATATCTAAATATATATAAAACACGTCAAGCTACCTGTTGCCGATCTGAAACTGTCCTTGATCCCCCGCTAAAATCCGATAAGTGACTCGTCCATTGGGACCGTCATCCTCATCGACTGCTAACAGCTGCAAAAAAAAAAAAAAAATGATTGCACATCACGCTTAAAAATGAACACCACAAAAACTCGTGTGAATCCAAGTGTACCTGCAGCACAGTTTCCCCCGGCGTCATGTCGGTATACAGGTGGACGTTATAGGACACGTTGGCAAACGTGGGCGTGTTGTCGTTTGCGTCCAGCACGGTTATCGTCACGGCGACCGGAGCGCTCTGCTGGACGCCGTCTGATGCTTGCAGCTTACGGCAACAAACACGCGGCAGAGGACAGCAATATATATATTTTTTTTTTCAGTTGGGATGTAACAATAACTTTTTGCCACATACAGGAGACGCTGCAAATCAAATGCAAATTATGTGAAAATCGAAAAGATTTGGGCTGTGGTTCCTCTTAACTCGTTTACTCCCATTGACGGCTAAATACGTCAAAGATTTTTTTTTTTTTTTTTTTTACTGAATGAGATAAATGCAACAGATTCAGAAGCAGGCAGCTTGGCTTTATATTATGTGGCGACAGGGCAGCCTCGCCGTGTACAGACACGGCTAAATGAGATGGCGGCGAAATAAGAGCGAGAAAAGCCGCAACAAAAGAAGCATTGACTTTTCAAGGAAGGAAGTCGGCGAATTAACGTCATGATGAAAATGGATATTGAGTGAGACGTTCGTGGTGTCAAAGTTGTTATTGTCCTCGGGTTTGATGTTTGTTGTGCAAGTAAAATCCAAATACTTTGTAAAATCTTTCTTCTCTGCCAGTAAAAAAAAAAAAAAAGTTGACATTTATACTTGGTACGTTATACGTGCGTACTTTTTTACTTATACGTACGGTAAGGAGTCTACTTTTACCGGAGTATTTTTTTAATAGGTTTAATTTTCTATAATAATATCAGATATCGGCTTTTCCCGACCGTTTTCGCCATCACCCCCCCCGCCCAAAAAAAAATCACCGGCGCTCTAATGACATCACCGCGCCGGGCCGGGCTTACCATAACGGTGTAGGAGTCCTGCGCCTCTCGGTCCAATGGCTGCACCAGAGTCAGGTATCTGGTGATGCCGCTCGGCGACACGGCAAACACGTTGGCGTAGCTGTCCAATGACAGTTGCAGCTGAGGATCCTTGGTCTGGTGGAACGGAGTGGGGGGGGGGGGGTTATCAGTTACTCGTCATGATGAACGCGCGTTGATGAACGTCCTGATACCGACGGCGTACGTTGGCGTTATGCAGATTGGATTCTTCATCAAATGGCGAGTGGATGAGAATAATCAAGGCTTGATCTACTCACGCTTATTCTGGATTATTATATGTGCTCACGGGATTATTAATCAATGTCTGAAAAAACAAAAAATGTAGTTTCATGCATGTTATAACTTGTGAGCAACAAAATGATAAAACCGGCGGATATTTCTGTCCCGGCGTTCTGAACATGAAAATTCTCGGATCAATGTGCATATGTGTGCTCTCATCCCAGATAAGGCTGCTTCAGCAAGGGCGAAGGTGTGTGTGTGTGTGTTTGTGTGTGTGTGTGACAATTTTGTGGATGTAGCCAGTGTGAATATTGAGTCGTAAATAAGCGGGCGCGCATAAACGCGATGGCCGTTATCATCATTGTTGCTCCTTAGCGCTGGAGGAAAGCCACGAGTAAGCAATATTTAAAAGAAGTCGACATATATCATCGGACACGAGCATTCATGAACAGATTATGGTCACAAAGAGCGTTCGGTTCAACAAGGGGGAGGGGTCGCGAGGGGGGGGGGGGGGGCGCGAAGCTCATCTGCGTCAAGAGGCCTGTGCTACATCCTCAGCGAACCAAGATCCTTGGAAACAAAAGTGATCACCAAGTACGTTTCAGTCTGTAGGCGAAAGACACTTGAGAGGCTTTTATACCATGCTTAAAAAAAAGAAAAAAGAGCAATCAACATTCCAAGCTGGTCACAAAAGCAGATTTGGAGCAATTCCAAGGCAAGAAACGGCAGCATGGAAGCACAGAGTGAAGCATGCTGCTTGGCTCGCCGCCGCCACCATCAAACGTAGGATGGATTCAAAACATCGGCAGACGTTAGGATGCTGTCATACTCGGTCAGGAAAAGAGGAACCCTCATCGGAAAAGAGCAGGAAAGCGATTTAGAATTTCTTACAAATTGACACAAATACAGTTGTAGTATTTTTGGCCTCCTGTAGATGGCGACATTTTTTAAAACCGTTAATTTAAACCAACAGCGCCATCTAGAGGACTCAAAAATACAACAACTGGTTCATGAAGCAAATTTGAAGCTTCATTTTCCCATCACTCATGCCGCTTTGGAAAAGAGTTGAGACTCAGTAGCGTAGTGGTAAAAAGAAATCAATCAAATCCAAAACTGCAGCACTCAAGAGGAAGGTTTAAAAAAAAAAAATCAAGAAATAAATGGTACCTACAGGCGTCTCATTGGCTGTCACCTACAAAAGCAAATAAGTCACGCAGAGCTGTTGACTCGCACGTTACACAAGAAACGTCATTAAAATGCAGATGTATTTGGCCAACTCCAAACACAGTGGGGCAAAGCGTCTAATCGCGTTTCACGCTTGAGGGGCTCATTTCCAACCGATCGCCACGTCCGCACAAAACGGAGGGTTTTTAAGTGGAGTCGTTCCCATTGTCAACGCACACAAAACTTGAGGCGCGTACGTTTTCATGCTGTGAGGAGACGATTAAGTCGGCAGAATTTCGGTTGTTTGTTTGCACGGTTGGGAAACGGATGAAAATAGAAAGCGGGTTGCAATTTGGAGTGGCTCAAGTTAGGATTAGTGATTTTTAGAGTTACCGTATTTTGAATCATGCGGCTAATACACGGGTGCGGCTTTCCTGTGGATTTTTCCTTCACCACTAGGGGCGCTCTATAGTTCAGAAAATACACAGAAATAAATCTTGATATTTTTTTATATATAATTATTATTTTATTATTATTATTATTGTTTATTATTAATTTATTTTAATTTTATTTTGTTTTTTATTTTATTTTATTATTTATTTATTTTATTATTTATTTTTATTTTTTTAAAAGAGTTGCTGCTATACGACTAAGCTGCATCTCATTTCTGCTTGGCGCGCAACTTGTCAACTCCCTCCTCGTAATGAACGCCGCCTCCCACCTGATAAGCCCGAGCTCATTCAATCGAAATGATGACGCCGCTCTCGCGGCCGCGACCCTTTTAAAGCTCACCTCCTCCACGTCGTTATCCAGGGCCACCACGGCCAACGGGTCCGTGAGGCTCGCGTTGCTGGCGACGGTCGTCCCCACCGGCGAGCCCTCCGCCACGTAACCGCGGTAACTGCTCCGCAGGAAATACGGCGCCTGGTTGTTCTCATCCAGCACCTCGATCTGGAGGCTGGCGAAAGCCGGCAGCGGGTGGCCGTTGTCCTGCTCTGCCTGCAATCGCGGAAAGATGCCGTTTTGGTGACACATGATGATGAACGTCTTGTGTGTTCCGCTTCAAATTGTGAGCGCCGCTTTGCAATATGGACGGGAAAAATAGTCACTTTGGTCAGTCAACTTTGGCCTCAAGCCTGCGGCGCGTTATGAGGATGACGGGACAATTAGAGCGCCTCTATCGTCTCAGGTGACGAGGAAACAAAAGCTGCACCTCATTCGCGCTGTGCTAGTTTGAATTTTTTTAATATAATTCTTTTACATTGTTGTTAGCTTAAAGCTATTTTTGGAAATTTAACTGTACCAAAAGGAAAAAAAAAATAATCCCCGAGTCTTGTCACATTGGTTTGCATGCTGGATCTCAACATGGCTACCATTGGAACAAGAACAAAGGATGGATATATTTTTATATTTATATATATATATATATATATATATTTTTTTTTTTTTATTATTATTTATTTATTATTATTTTTTATTTATTTTTTTTATTGATTTTTTTTTATTATTATTATTTATTATTATTTTTTTATTATTAAAAATAAGCGTTCTAAGCATTATAAAAAGGACGACTGGTGTCGACTACCGTTTACAGATCCGGGAAAGAATTGGGAAGGCGCAGAGTGGTGATTTCTTTGCTCACCTTCACAACCAGATCAAATTTGCGGTATAGTTCTCTGTCAATGGGCTTCAGCAGCAAGAGCTCAGCGGTGGTTCTGTTCAAGCTGAAATATTCCGCGTAGGTTTCTGGCTTGCCTGCGAGAGGAGGAAAAAAAGACTGTTTATACCAAAGTGGAAGTGAAAAAAAAAAAAATCAGTAATTGGTTTAAAAATCAATAAATGTTCTCGTGGTGGGAGTCTTGGTGCAGAATGTTGCAGAGAGAGAGAGAGAGACGCGCTTAATGCAGCTCGCCACAGGTGGGATCCACACACCGGCAAGACATATGCGGTACTTTGGAATGCTGCATTGCTCTGCAGGGAAATCAAGCGCTGGCGGCGCCGGCCAAAGCTGCGCACGTGCACAATCGCACTCGTCCAGCGTGCAACGTCTTCATGGCTTTTATTTATGTGGCTGGCCTCGGATTCGGGACCTTGCCCCTTCCAAGAAAGTGCGAGGAGGCCCTTGTTGAGTTGCGGCCTCAACGTCAAAGGGTTTCGTGTCGACAATTAGGAAAGGAATAAAAAGTCGGATCCTATTGGAAGGGATAAAAAAAAAACCAACAGTAATTATTCTGACCTGATATTTGCCACGGAAGCAAACAGAAATGACATTTGGTGTTTATTTAATGCATCCCTGAAGAAGTTTCAAATCAAAAAGTCCTGTCAGGGAAAGAAAAAAAAAAACTTCACTGGAAATGTCACTGAGACACGATCGTACGTGATTAAAAAGTTTCGAGAAAATAATCAAACCCACCGGTTCGTATTTTGAATTTACGTCATCGGACGAGAACGCGTCTGCTGCTTACGACAAAAAATGTCGAGGCATCAAATGTGCGTAAAATGAGAACTTTTATTCAATAACTCAACCAATCGAGGCGTAGCCACGAGGTGGCAAGACCTTTTTTTTTTTTTTTTTTTCTTTTTCTCTCATAATCCTGCCTCAGACGGGGGATTAGTTTCGGTTTGGGGAGTGTAGGAAATGCAATCGAGTCCGTGTCAGGCATGTCAGTCCATTTAGAAAGACTTGCACATTGGCAGTGAAGGAGGAAAAAAAAAAAAAAAACTTTTGTTGTGGCCCAAACCAAACGATGGGTGCTCAACTGTGCAATCACGGTGGCTCGGATCGCTTATGGCCATTCTAGAACAAAGATTTGTTTTTTTTTGTTTTTTTTGACCCACCAATCAGGATGGAGTACAGAATTCCGGGTCTGTCCGATGGAGGTTGAATATTCCTGTCTTGATCCACGGCCTGAATGGGTGGAGTCACATTCAGCGGGTTCGCCTTATTCTAGAAACACGAGCACAATTGGTTTTAGAAATATATATATATATATATATATATATATATCTGTGTTTCTACTGATGAAAAAGGGTGTGAGCTAAAATATCAATTTTTATAAGCTTGGAATAGAAATAAAACAGAAGTAAAAAAAAGCTATTCGATGAGAGGAAAACAAGAAAAATCCATTTCTGGTAAATACAAATAACGCAAACCGAGACACATCAAATAAACATAAACTCGAGTGCGAACCAGACACACACTTTGACGTACACACAAACGCGCACTCGGCAATTAAATGGTCCAACAATAATAATGACTTATATGGGGCGCAATATGCTGAGCCTTGCGCTAGAGAAGCAGCAAAGCTCACTGGAAGAAATCCACAATCGCTAAAGCTGTGAAATGTCGAGCGGGAGGGAGGAGGGGCGAGACGGGGCGGGCGGCTCTCCGTCTTCACAAACGTACTTGAACGCATCACAGACGCGCCATTGGCGGTCATCTGGAGCTCCGTCTCGCGTGTGTGTGTGTGACAGACGTTATGGTGAGTAATGGTGCGGCATAAAACGGCTGGAAATGAAACAGTGTTGATGATAAACATGTAAACGAGATGGATTGGGGCGGGGGGGGCGAGAAGGCGTACGTTTGTCATGAGGTTGCCAATCTTTACATATGTACGTCATCAAGGCGCGACAAGAAAAAACATGTAACTAGTTTTTTTTTTTTAGCTTACTCATTTTAAATGTAATCCATATTTAGTTTCACATGCATGAAGAGTAATTCCTGGCCTCTCTTTCACCGAGTCAACGGCAGGTATAAAAATGTTGCCTCTGTTGAGATAATAATGATCAGTTTAGGGCAGGCGTAGGCAAACTACAGCCCGGGGGCTACATGCGGGCCCGTTCAACGTTTTAATCGGGCCCGCCGAACTTGAAAAAAATTAAATGAATATACCTTGTTAATGTTTTATGTAAATACTGTGGTAAATACATATATATTGTTATAATGCTTTTGTTGACTTTTATTTAAAATTAAATGTATTTTTTTTACCAAAACACTCCATCCATCTGCTCCTGGTCCGGCCCCTTAAAATTGAAGCGTCTGTTTGTGCAAACGATTCCGTTTGAACCCCATCACCAGGTGGCCGGCGATTGACACGCGAAGCGCCCGCCACCCCCCCCCCCTCAAACGCTTCAACTTTTTGAGCGCAACCCTCCCGCATCGTCGCTTTCTGCTCATCCGAAAGCGACCCGCTATCATAAAAGCCTGTCCTTGTCGGCCGTACGCTCGCGCCTTCTCCAAACCGCAAGTTGTAAACTTGATTTACTCCCGCCGCGCCTCGTTCCTCTCTTGAGCGTGTCTGCGATATTTCCCAGGGTCTTCGCGGCGACCAGATAAACAACAGGATGAAGACGGTCCAGTAAAAGCCTGACTCCTCCGCCGGCTTTTCAGCGCCGGCTTGAGGATTCCGGCGACTTTGTCATGTTTAACAAAGCCGGATTATTCGAATATAAACGGCGTAGGAATGCAACCGCTTGGGAAACATGATTCCGGCAACTTTGCCGCAAGAAAACCCGCCGGCTAGCACCGGCAGCGACGTTCCGGTCGTTAAAAAAGCGGAAAGTCCGCTAAACGTATATTCGCGAGAGCCGTAATTTGAATCTCCTTACCGGCTCGGTGAGCTCGAGCACGTTGGACTTGTACGTGATGGGACTGCAGTCGCGGGTGCTTCCCACCAGCGCGCACGGCAGGAACATGGGCCCCAAGTCGTCGCCGTCCAGGACGTCCACCGTCAGCGTGGTGCTAGCCGTGCGCCGCTCGCTGGGGTTGGGCGCTCGATCCTGCCGGAGAAATGCATCGAGATTCGCTTTATCCGACGACAGTGACCTCCCAATTGACGTACTGTGTGACAGATCGACTCTTCTGGTTGACTTTGTTTTGAGGGTGGAACGATTATGTTGGAGAAATTTCTCTTTACCTTCAGCTCAAGATGAACGGCGGTGTGACGGCGACGGGGGAAAAAAAAATGTTGTTTATGAACTGCCTCAAGGGTGTTTGCCGCCCTTGTGGACCAGATAAGATGTCAGCTGTGAACATATACTTCATCAACGGCAAATTCGTCGCTCCTCAACTTTATTTCCACGGCGACATCTGTACCGCCGACGTTTTACTTTGTCAAAACAGGCTTGTAACTCGATTCAACATCGGCGAATGACCAAACGACGTAAAAAAAAGAAGATTTTAGATCTCGGGGTCTGTTTTGAGTCGCGATTATCTTGTTTGGACTGACTCCAACTCTTGTAGGTTCATAGTGGATCTTTGACGTATTTTGCCGTCATTGGTAGTGAATGAGTTCATGAACTGTATGCCTCTTAAATTTCCGATTTCATCTTAGTCATCAGCGGCATCTCAGAAAAAAAAATAAAATACAAAACACGCAGAGTTGATGTTCGCTTTTTTTTAGAATGTAACTTTTTTTTTTTTAATGAAAGATTAAAGATATTATCGTCATCCCTATTAAAACCCTTCAGGACATAAAATGTTTATTTGCTCTGCTGAAGGGTTTTAAAGGTGTCGGCCTGTCTCAACGGAAGCCTTAATGGATGAATCCGAAAATGTATTTGTTTGCAAATAAAACATTCACGGGGCAGCGGAATCAAAGAAGGAAAAACAAAGGCATTAACCAGGACATTAGTGATAATTAAGGACGAGCTCATGGTTCCCTCAAGGCAGGCTCCGGAGAGCATAAATAGTCCCAGACTGTGTAAATAATGTTGCCGTGATCAGGCTCATTTGCATAACTTGATTTCCCCGCTCAAGCAGGAGGTTGTTTTATTGGCCCCGCGGATTACCTTGATCCACCTTCCGATGGCGCTTTCGACGCACAACTCACATTAGCCTGAATGACGACCAGGTAGCGCGTTGTGTCCTCGTAGTTGAGGCGCTCTCGGAGCACCACGGCGCCGAACAATGTCAGCGGGATGTCGAAGGTTCTGTTGGCTGTCTGAAGAGATGCAAACCGCACATTTAAATTCTGCGTGTCACAAAAAAAAAAAAAAAATCTAGAGTAGACTTAAAGGCCTGTACCGTTATTTCCGGACTATAAAAAAAATAAATTAATTAATTAATTAAAAAAAAAAAAAAGATATACAAGCCGCACCAGAATATAAGTTGCAGTTTTTTATGTTGAAAAAAAATGAGTTGTTTACTGCATGTGCAAAACGATTTTGTACTGTGAATGCACCTTTTAACACGGCAACAACTTTGCTAATTAAAACAGAACATACCCAAGAGCAAAAAAATAAAATAAATAAATGAAAAATTTAGATTTATTTAGTGTATTTTCGGAACTATAGAGCGCCCCTAGTGGTGAAAAGAAAATCCACAGAAAAACGGACATGGTTCAAAATCGAGGAAAAAAGTAGCGGCTTATCGTCCGGAAAATACGGTAATTCTAAAGTTGATTTAGAATTGGCATCAAAATAAAATCAGGGACAAATGGGAAGTGAGAGATTTTTTTTTTTTTCACTAAATGTTGAATATTTCTGTGCTGGAGGGCTAAAAATGGCCACCCTTGTGGTAGGAATAGCGCTCGCGGCAAATCAATACAGATGAAAAGGAGAGAGAAAATAACAGACGGAGCGTGCGAGCCGGATTTGTTGGACGGCGCCGATCGGACTCATCAGCGGATCTTTGAAAAGTGGATTTAAAAAGAAAAAAAATAAATAAATAAAAAAAATAAACTGCGGCGTGATTGTCAGTTTTTGTTTTTGTTTTGGAGACTCGCCGGGGTCACAAACAAACGGATGGGCTCTGATGTTTGTCACTTTCAGCTTGATTTAATCATTACAACAACAAATAAATAAATAAATAAGTTAAAGCGCATTTTGCTGCTTAAAAACTCACCGGGTCTCTGGGGTTGTACTGGATTGTGTATTCAATCTGCCCGTTCGGGCCGTCGTCGATGTCGGTGGCTCCGTTGTTGCCCGAAAAGCCGGAAAAGATGGTGGTGCCCACCGGAGTCAACTGCAAACAAAAACGGACATTTCTCACTAAAAGCCAATAATCATCTCATTAAGGGCCGAACGTACGTAAAATGTACTTCCGTCACGGAAAAAAAAAATTTGAAAAGAAGAATCTTGGATTCCAATGAATTTGCAATTAAGACTGCAGGGGGAACTCACTTCCCAGAGATTTAGTGTTAGATTTAATTGTAGAGAAAACTAAATTTGAACACTTGCCACGGAACATGAAAGCTAAAAATGTTGCCAACGGTGATTTTTCCATGCTACATTTTTGTTTGTTTTTCGTTTCCACCCGCCAAGGGCTTTGTAGAACCTCGCCAGAATCTTGACTGTAATCTCCAAACAGCGTGAGAAACATATGAGATGAAATATATTTGGCCACCATATCGCCGATGTCCCACATAATTCTTCTTATCGTTTGCATCGCCGATTCAAAATGCCTCAAGTGGCAAGTCTTGCGAAAATCTTCACCCCTCACCCAAAACCGACTCCCCCGGTCCTCAATCCTGTTCCTCCTCAGGATTAGTTAGTCAACTCCGAGCTCTCGCAATGCTTTCATTCTACCGAATGAAAAGATTCCCACTTAAGTTTGACTGATCTGCACTCACGGGAGCAGACGTATTCCTTTTTTAAAACGATGACGGCCACGCCGAACACGGCGCCGTTACATTTGCCGATGCGTATTTGAATAATGAAGCGTCTCCTGATGGTGTGGCAACCGAAAGTATATCAAGTGTGGCAGAGGACGGGCGGCGGGGTTGAGGGAAGGTGACAGGATGAGGAGCTGCCAGAGGTGACGGGCAGAGGCGGGGGTTCGGAAAAGAGGGACGGGGGGGGGGGGTATGCGGATGGGCCGGGGGGGAGACGAAGAGGGAGCTGGAGAGGACCGATTGACTTGGACAGGCTGTGGAAAACTGCATAATGAGAAATTGTGCAGCAGCCGCCAACACGCAGGCCCCGTCGTCCAGTTGGACCTTTAAATTCTGCCTTGGCCGACGCCGGGGAGCGCGGGAGCAACAGGTTTGGCATTTAAACGGCGTTGAGGGAGGGGGGGGGGGGGGCTCAGAGAAACTGATTTTGAATGCCTAGGAAAGTGTGGAACCTCCGAAGTGGAACACAAACATTTTTTTAAACCAACAGCGCCATCTAGAGGACTCAAAAATACAACCACTGGTTCATGAAGCAAATTTGAAGCTTCATTTTCCCATCACAAAACTCTACATTGCCGTTTTTGCAGTTGACCCATCTGGCTCCTTCAACATATAGTGGATGCCTCAGGGGATGGACACTGAGCCCAACTGTAAATTGCGAAAGTTTGCGAATAATTGAAACAACTCATCATAATCTATAGGGGCGAAGGGAAAGCCAGGAAGTGGATCAGATCAAATAAAAAAATAGGTGAAGGTCCAAAAAGCAACAAATAAGTCTAGAAATGTGAATTATGAAATGTGATAAGGAGCGTCGTCGGCTTTACCTCGCTCACGGCCACGTAGTATCTGGGCTGCTGGAAACGCGGCTTGTTGTCGTTGCGATCGCGCACGACGATTCGGACCTCGTGAAGTATGACGGTGCCCACCAGCTCGTTGGTACACTGCACCTGAACCACAATGGACTGAATGTACGACGGAGGCTGCAAAAGACGAGGGGGCGGGGGGAACCACGGTCAGTTGCGCAATTATGCAATAGCGGTGAAACGTATTTATTTAATTCCTCTGGAAATTTAATTTTGAACTTCTTACATCTCTGTCGAGAACTCGTCCGGTGCTGTTGAGGTAAAGCGCTTGTTTGGAAGGGTCCAGAATCACCCAGTGGTGATGATTGTCCCTCAGAGACAAGGAGATGGTTCGGTCCGGACCCTCCGCCACGCCGTTGATTTGCATGTTCTCCACCAGCAGTGTTCCTGAAGAAATGCCGTTTTTACATTCCTAAATAGCGCTCTGAAATCGCTCCGCCAGACAACTCGCCACTTAAGTCACTGTGACGTCAAAAGGCATCCAAAAAAAAAAAAAAATGACAGTCTGGCTACACTGGTCCTATCATCTCTCGGTCTCACTCAACTCACGGCAGATGATTTTCTCAAGGAGCCGGGAGACGTGCTCATCAGCGAAAAAGATGAAAAGTAAACGTCCGTAAGCGCTACCTCAAGCCCCGAGATGGCGTCTCGGAACCCAAATGTGTTTTCAAGTGAAACTTCCTTGAAAGTACGTGTGCTCTGCGGCAAGTCTTCAGAGACCCGTTACCCGTGCCCCGGAGTCCTGCATTATTAATCCGATCACTATTTTGTGTTGGACCGCAAAATTCAAGAAAGTATTCCGCCTGTTAAAAAGATTGACGCAAGTATGCCACCTCTTCTATTCGCTCGACTTTTTTGAAAAAAAATAAATAAATAATGTTTTGGTGGAAGATGAAAAGACCGGTGACTGACCCGAAAGCGTTTGCCATACGGAGGCTAGCATGAGCAAACGTGCTCGATGTATGCACTTTGGAGCGCGGCAGCGGCCAGCTGTCTCACTCGAGTCATAAGAACATGGTTTTTTTTTTTCCCTTCCACATCTAACATCTGCACAATCTAATATCCAACCCATAATTGGGCCACGGCCCTTCGCCTCAAATGCCTTGACGTGATTCACTGCTGCGGAAAATGCGTCGAGGCTTGGGAATGACGGCCGGGGGGGGGGGGTAGTGTTTGTGTAAATTTCATGAAATTGGCTTTTTTTTTATGTTGGAAATGAGATTGAAAAAAATTCCCGCAGAGGTTCCGTGGATGTGGTGTGTGTGGTCCTCGCTGGCGGTTTCTCCGCTCGGTCTCGCAACAGTCAAGGAAGAACGATGAGAATGGCTCTGTTAAAATTGTCCCCTTGCGTGTAACCGATTTCGAAACGGTGCCCGGGACGTCAACTGGCTCTCTTTACAGTGGCCGCAATTGACATGAGATCGGCAACCAGATTAAAAATGACCCAGGTGCAGAAGCAGGGACGAATTATTATTTATTTTATTTTAATTTAATTTTATTTTATTTTATTTTAATTTTATTTTATTTAATTTAATTATATATGTATATATTTATTTATTTTGCGGTGCGATGCTGAGGGGGGCGCATGTGACCCCTTTTTTTTCCCCCCACCATTCTACAATAAAGTGTAATTGCACATCCACTCCACTAGTTGGCAGTGGCGCTCTCATTCCCCATTGTACGCCGCGACTATTAACTCTACGGTGTCTGTTTGTTTTGCAACAAAATGCTATTATTTATAGTTGCGGCGGAGAGTGGGTAGTGGTGGTGGTGGGGCGCGGATTGTTTTCTTCTTGCTGGGGTGGGGGGGTGGGGGGCGTCACCCTAATTAATGTCTTTGCGAAGACCTGGCGCGATTCGACGATTAACCATTTTATTCTGGCAAAGTGACTGCAGTAAAAAAAAAGTTGATTAAAACACTCACTAAAATGTGAATCTCACATGAACTTTGCTTTTGATAAACTAATTAGCTGAAAATGAATCTGCGTCTTTGCACATGAATGAATAATCACATCGCCATGAGCCATTTTCCGCAATATTGATACATTTCAGTAATTGCCTTTAAAACCCTCATGTCGACTTTTTCGTATGTTTTGCTGCGGGGGATTCCGCTAATGTGTACAGAACAACAATTTCAATAAGATTTGAGATATCTTACGATAAATAATAATGGCCAAGAGGTGACTTTAAGCCGCTAGCGTGCGGTTTTACGCGCCGATTACCTGACGGATGATAGACAGACGCGTGGCGGTTGCCTCTCCTTGGGCGTCTGTTTTATCTGAACTACACTCGGGGAAGATAAAACTCGCATCCATTATTCTCTTCAAGCCATCCCAGCAGTCGTACATTTATAAAACGTAGTCGTCGTGACGTGCCTCCGCCATTAGCATCATATCTCGCCTGCGCTCTAATAAATATCTCCATCTGATCTCCCGCCGCTTCCTTGACTCAAATATATTTTGCGACCACAAAGAGTGAGTGAAGAGTGATGACAGATTCCGACCTGATTTTTCGCCGCCATATTAACTCTTGACTACCATTGACGGCTAAAGACGTCAAAGATCCTTTCATTTATTTATTTATTTATTTATTTTTTACTCAGCTGGTAGTGAATGAGTGAAATCAACCACTAAAACGGCCTTCAATCAGCTTAGAAAAAATTTTAAAAAAAACATCCGGACTGAACATTCCTATCTGCGCTTTTATCGCCAGTAGACTTGATTATCGCAATGGTGCCAAGAGTCAACAAAAAAACGATTTAGCCTCGCTTGCGCTTCAATTGACACCTGAGCTACGATTCTGGCGAAGAGACGAGCCTCCAGCAACGGCGCGGCGGGCTGAGGCCTCATGAATATTAACAAGCGCGGGCTACACGCCTCGCCAATTGGTAGCCGGTCGAAAAAGGTCAAGATCGCCTCGCCGCGTTTGCTCAAAGTTCTTCCCCTCTCGGTCGTCCCTCAAATTGGGAATTAAAGTGGAACGCCTTACCATTGGGACTCTCCTCGTCGATGGCGACAATGGTTGCCGGCGGACCCGATCGAGAGAGTTTGCATTCTGTGAGAGAGACAAAAAAAAAAAAAGCATAATAAAGGCGGCACATTGTTCGTATTGTGCGATTTCCGCATTGGATTAGCGCGGGCCATTCACATCGAAATTGATTTCAACGAACTGTCGCCGGATTTACAGAGTCACACAAACACAACATTAATGGGGAGGAGGAAAAGTGGAAATAGTTCTCACCGTCATATTGCCAGTCTGCAGCAGAAGACCCAGCAGGAGGGAAGAAAGGACAGAGGAAGGAAATAAAAAAAAAGAAAGCAGGAAGGAAAATTAGGAATAAATCTTCAGGCTGTGAGTGCCTTTGAGGTTTTGAAAAGCTGTGCACTCTAAGGCGCGACATTGATGCGTACTGTATGACATTTTTTTACCCGTTTGAATTCATAACCAGCAGACACATTTGTGATTAAAAAAAAAAAAAGAGACTGCTGTGAAACGATTTGCACCCGAGAAGGTGAAAATGTGACATTCAAGTTTTCAAAAGGGGACTGATCCAGCTGTCCTTGATTGACACCTTGCCGCATGTAACGGTCAAAGACTCCACACGTTACCAACCACTTGTTCATTTTTTTTTTTTTTAAACGAAATACTTTAGTGAGGTCAGACCCAAACAGAAATATTTGCGTCTAGACTGTTCACCTTGTCGGAAGCCAAACGATCATCGCACGTTATGTCAGAATATCTCAGTGCTCACTAAACACTCCAAAAGTTCTGGAACTGGCGTAAAATCTGTGAGTTGTCAGGGAGGGGGAGAGATGGGGAGAGAGAGGGGGAGGGGGAGAGAGGGAGGGAGGGAGGGGGAGGGAGAGAGAGAGAAAGAGAGAGAGAGGGAGGGAGGGAGGGGGAGAGAGAGAAAGAGAGAGAGGGAGGGGGAGAGAGGGAGAAAGAGAGAGAGAGGGAGGGGGAGAGAGATAAAGAGAGGGAGAGAGGGAGGGAGGGTGAGGGAGAGAGCGGGAGGGAGAGAGGGAGGGAGGGTGAGGGAGAGAGCGGGAGGGAGAGAGAGAGAGGGAGAGAGGGGGAGAGAGGGAGGGAGAGAGGGAGGGAGGGTGAGGGAGAGAGCGGGAGGGAGGGAGAGAGGGGGAGAGAGGGAGGGAGAGAGAGGGAGAGATAGAGAGAGGGGTAGGGAGGGAAGGGGAGAGAGAGAGAGAGAGAGAGGGAGGGAGGGGGAGAGAGAGAGGGAGGGGTGAGAGGGAGGGAGAGAAAGAGAGAGGGAGAGAGAGAAAATCTGCTTGTTTTTCCTCATTCGTCCAACACTTGATGCTGAAGCGCCGGAAGAGAATTTTCCATCTCGCTCCTTCCAAGCTTTTGTAATTGCGCATCTCACGCAAGCGAAGTGTGCAAAAGCAATGCCACAATAGCCACTCGTTAGCGGACCAGCTGGCCTTTGAGAGTGCATTTGTTTGCGAGTGTGCGTGCATGACAGATGCGCATCTCCTGCTCGGCTGCCTCGTTATTCGCTGCAACACGATGCCCCTCATCCACTTGTTCCGCATGGGGAATTTCAGTTTTTTTTTTGTTTTTTTTCTACCGTCTGCCTTTTCTAATCTGTCTCCCGGCTTTTACCTGTCACTCGACTTTGCTTCTGCCGCCGTCCCCATTAAATGGAATGAAACGGCATCAGTCAGGGCTGTAATCTAAAGTGACGGTCCAACACAATGAAATGAGTTACTTTCTTGAAAATGAAGGGGGAAGGAGGGGGGGGGGCGGTCATCATTTCAGACATCTTCACTAAAAATTGCGATATTGGCCAAAGCACCCACGGTTGATACGATGACGATGAGCTCGGCGGACGACGCGGCGTTATCGGCGGCGAATGAAATCACGCGGCGCCGTAATGCGCGTTATCTCGGCATGACGGTTGAATTAACACAATTTCTGGCAATCTCACTAAAAGGGGAGGATTATTCGCAGGAGTTTATTGCAGCGACGTGATGATCGTCGTCATATTAAAGCCGGAAAATTTAATGATTCTCCAGAATCGCCGCGGCCAATTTAGCGCCGCTTCCGTCGGATTCTGATCTTGAAACGTTCAGAGATCGGCGGTTCCTTTCAAAGGACACCAAGTTGAGTTAGCGGAGGTGAAAAGTTTGATCCGCAGGTAATTGCTTTCAGTTTCACCTCCGGAAAATAAAAAATTGGCAGAGTTTTCAAACGATCGTCAAACTTTACAGCGTTATCTCAAAGCAAGAACGCTATTAATTAAAGCGGCGATGAACAGGCTCTCGCGACACCGTAGGCAAAAAAAAAAAAAAAAGAATTTGCAATTTAACAGCCGTCAAGGATACCTGCTTCCAATTGCGACTCATTTGGAAGAATTTCCTGGTAGGGCTTTTTCAAAGAATTTGCGCAAAATGGCTCCGTCAAACTTAAATGGATGACTTCGACTTTGTGCTTTTCACTTCGTTTCATAAGACATATTCGTGCCGTATTTTCCTCCAAAACAAGGTTGGGCTTTTTAGCCGAGATTCTAAATGAACAAAACTGCTTTGGGGCATTATTTTTTTTGTTCTCTCTTTTCCAGCCCGACCTTGGCAAGGCAACACATTTCATACACGAGCTAACTTCAC
Organism: Idiotropiscis lumnitzeri; assembly: GCF_059441095.1. Taxonomy (NCBI): domain Eukaryota; kingdom Metazoa; phylum Chordata; class Actinopteri; order Syngnathiformes; family Syngnathidae; genus Idiotropiscis; species Idiotropiscis lumnitzeri. Next base: position 10,316,016 of record NC_142410.1, read on the forward strand.
ATCATTAAAAGTACATTTAAAAGCAAAGCAAAAAATAAAAGGTACGAGCGGGAAAAAAAAAATCCCTTCAATCGGTATCGTATTAATTTTGTCGTGCAGCATAACACCTAAATGCTGCTTCACCATGTTTGACGTGAACATCTTAAATTCCACTCGTTGACCTACCAGGTTTATATTCCGTCAGCATTTTGTAAAGCCGTCAGGACTGGCATAAGATGTTCTGCTGCCTTTTGTTCCGGTTCGAACCCGAGTTGCAGCTTTTTGATGCTCTTTTGAACCCTTGTCAAGGTCACAAGCCGTTAATCAGACGCACTTGGAAGGCTCGCTCCGATTTAGCATGAGTTTGAACGCGATTGGTTCATTCTGAACACGGCCACATGCCCAAATTCTGGGGGTGTGAACACTTGTGCAAATTCTTTTTTCGTCTTATTCCCTTCTCAATGATAAAACAATTAAAATTTTCATGTTGTGTAGGTCACATTTAAAGGTGGCAAGTTTTCAAACAGGGGTGTGTAGACTTTTTATACCCACTGTATTATGTTTAGATTTGTATGCCCCCCCCCACCTCACTGCTATGTATTCGAACAAGCCGCCATTGCTCCCTCA